>NW_020524367.1:0-19683 GCF_003368295.1 Carassius auratus
GAAACGAGTAGAACAGCAGCCGCACCAAAACTAATTGAACCTAGGACCCATAAGACATTCATAGCAATGCATATATTAATGTTAAGCCTGTAATGTTAAGCCTGCTGAACAATAAAAGTCAGCTTATTGCTCCTAACACATGCAGATTTCTTGGATCTTGATTGCCCAGTAACAAGTGGCACAAAAAAGGAGGCAATCTGAGCTACAAGAAAGAAAGCACCTCATTTAGGCTACTGAACTGGCACGCTGGCTCTGATATTACAGACTTGATGAAATGAATTGGATTGGATTCTCGCATTGGAAAAGCATTACATTCATTAAACACTATACTGTGACGTGTGACCTATTTTAATATGTTACAAATCTAAAACAAACTATATTCCTGTGAGTTTCACCAATGACACCATTACTGTGTTTTATGTGAGGAAAAAACACGTTTTGAAAAATAAAAAAATAAAGCTTTAAATGTCGCGGTATTTTTGTATTTGCGGCTACACACAACATGACGAAAACTGATTAATCATTTGATCGCAACTCAAACAAAAAGCACAAATCACTGCATTAAAACTGCAGTTTTCACATGAACGTTAACAGTTATAGGCCTATATAAGACTATTTATAACAGTATGTCAAGGAAATTCGCGAGACCACTTGTCAGACAAAACACTGGAATACGGAATGGCTGTACATACGTGCTCTCCTCCGTGGACTGCTGCTCTCCGGGAGGAAGCATGCTAGGATTTACCCATGTCTGTGTGATAAAGTTAAGACGCTATTCTTGAGCCCGTAGGGTAAGAGTCACCACTATCCTATATGTGCTTCGGATGTCTAGGTGATAGTCGGTTTAGTTGGACAGCGAGAGCGAGAGAGAGAGAGAGAGAGAGAGAGACCTTTCGTTATGTGCACGCGCATCAATGACAGAGGGGTCAAACCCCTCGCGCACCGGCCGGTTGTCTCCTATCCATCAATGTGGATATGCGCACGAGACACAGGAGCGATCAGGCGCTGACGCAAAAGCGTGTCTCGCGCTTGTCCCTTTTGCCGTTTTGAAGGGCACAAATCCTTTGAGGACTTGACCAAACACCCCACAAGAAAGCAAAAAAAAAAAAAAAAAAAAAAAAAAAAACAACAACCAGCATACTCACTGTTTTTCAGGATCCAGACGCTCTGCTCTCCCTGCGGCACTTCGTCACTTGTATATCCATTCCACTGCTGCCCATTTCCACGACGTTTCCACCCAGTATGTTACTGAGGTAAAAAGAAAAAAAAAAAAAGAAAAAGAAAAAAAACGTACAAAAAAATTTGTACGCACACACAGTCTCGACCTCTCTTTACTCAGCCTGCCTACATGTTGCTGACTAGCTCTCTCCCACCCTCCTTACCTCCCCCTCCCTCTCTCTCAATTCTCTCTCTCCACTCACTCAGTCTCTCTCTCCAGTTTATTTTGTTTAAATTCAGTATATACGCTCCGTCACCTAGCAACCTCTCACTCTCTCTCTCTTCCACTCGCGCGACACGTGTTGAATGCTAAACTTGCAGTTGGGACGGTTGCAGGGAATATTTTTAAAAGCGCCTGTTGCAGCCGCCGCAGGGCTTATCACTATGCAATCAAGATAGTTATTATAGCCAGCTTCCCCACACGCCTGCTCCCGTGGCTTTAAATACAGCCGGGATCGTTCCCGCTTTTTTCCCCCCGACAGGAGACGCACTTAGCGTCTAGCCGCAAAAAGGAGTAAGCACCAGAGATATAAAACGCTTGATCATTACGACCAAAACTGTTCTCTGACCTAGGATTATCCGTTGCTTGCTGTCATTGTGTTCCACAGAACGCTAGCAAAGTCATTTTATAAATCGTTAATTTGTATCAATCCTTCATGGGGTTTGCCTGGGGCAAGCAGAAAATGTGAGAATTATTGAGAGCGTAGCAACTCTTGAGGATTTTTTTTTTTATCCTACTCCTCCTACCGAGCCGGTCATTTTGTTGTCCTCTGCTGGACATCTGGTGTTGAATGCTGCAGAGAACGTGATGCTCAGCACTCTGCTGTCCTGTCTGAAGGTAATCACTTTATGCTGTAGATGTGAACAGACTGGGAGATGCAGCAGAGCGCGTTCGTGTGACTGGAGATCCGGGTGTGCGATGAGCAGAAGGTGTGAGTTTGTCCAATTGAATTTCATCTGGCCACACCCCCGCTGGACGTTGATTGAATTGACAGGAAGATAACATTTATTTAATGGAATAAAAAGTCAAAAGAAAAGTTATATAAAATTGTATTAAATACACTGATATACAAATATATAGCCTATTAAATACAAATTCCATCTGTTGGCATTTCAAAACCTTTTTTAACACTGCAAAAGTTTTTAAAATTTTACACCCCCAAAAGCAGTAACATTTTACTATAAATTTTCCTTGCCTTATATGTAGAAAAGTAGAAATGGTATATTTCAACATTATATTTAAATGTATATTACATTTTTTCTACATAATTTTACTTCAGATTTATATTTTTAAAAATGTACAGTGTATCTGTCTGTATATCAGTGCTATATTATATCATTAAGATACTATTATAATTGTATTCATATTTTGAATGAATAAAAGTTTTTATTTGAATATTTTATGTTTTCAGTTGAATTTTAAAGTTTTAGTAATTTAGTTGTTTTTGGAGTTTTTTTAGTCTCTATATTCTTTATACATTTTTTATTTCAGTTTTAGTTATTATGGTGCATGTGTTTAAATAATTAAAGTGAGAAATTGTTGCTAAATGTGCTAAATAGCTAAAGTATTGTATTTATATATTTTTTTTAGTTTTTTTTTACTTCATGCTTTTTTTATTTCATCTATCTATCTAACTAGAAATATTTCAGTCTATTTATATCTCTTGGTCTATTTGTAAAACTGCTGTTATTAAAAAAAAAAAAAACTTAACAAACCTGTTAAGCCAAAATTAAATGTTTGTCATGATGAACTTTTTCTTTTCTATTTAAAATTATATGAATATTATATTTGCTGCAGTTGTGTCAGTTCTTTTCATTTTTAATTCTACTTAAATTCAAATTGCATTTCTCTATTCAGTTTCTATTCAGATTTTCAGAATTTGAAAGCCTTGCTCAATTCACTTCTGAATGGCACACAACCCTGTATGCCTGTGTGTGCCTGTGTGGGTGTGTGTGTGAGCAAGCGAGAGACACACGGGCCAAGAGGTGTGTATCTATGTGTTATATTTGTGTGACAGATTGACAGTGTGAGTGTGTGTGTGCACAAGTGTGACTGAGAGGAAGATTGCGGGTGTGTTTGTGTGCATTCTGAAAAGCTGCACGATTCTATTGCCACCCGTCTGTATTTGTCCATAAATACTCAGCAACCTTCAGTTGCCTTCAAATATTAAAAATAGCTCTAATTAATTTAAAAGCACAGGACTTGCATCCCATTTTTGTATGGTCTAGCCAGTAATTGGAGGGCAGGGCAGTGACCTCTGTTGGCAGTAACATTATGATATTTTTATACAGTGGAGACTGAGCCCAAACATGGTTCTGAGCCTATGAAGCCCCTTGTGTGGCACCAGTTAAGGGAATTATGCAGGACGAACTGTGTAGAACTAATGTGAATTTTATGAAAATTGCAGTCTACTTCCGTAAAATCTAGATAAGAACCTTACATTTACATTTACATTTATTCATTTAGCAGACGCTTTTATCCAAAGCGACTTACAGATGAAGACAGTGGAAGCAATCAAAACAACAAAAAGAGCAATGATATTTAAGTGCTATAACAAGTCTCAGTTAGGTTAACACAGTACAAGTAGCATGGGATTTTAACTAATATAATAAATAAAAAGAAAACAGAAAGAATAAAAAAAAGAAAAGAATAGAGCAAGCTAGTTAGAGGTCTTTACACATACACACACACACATACATATTACAATTGCATAGTAAATGAAAAGAAAATAGAATACAAAAGATTAGAGAGGTAGTTAGATTTTTTAAAGAATAGAATTAGAAGAGTGAGTGTTAAAGTTAGAGAAGCTTCCAACAGCTTCCCCTGCTATATATTTTAGCTTCTACCAAAGGCAAGAGAAACATTTAGCTGTACAGTAAGCAGGTCTCTGTCATCATGACTCATTCATGTCATAATCATTCTTTATACATACTCATTGAAGTATTAGTGGAATAAATGGCTCTTTTCTCATTTCAGTGGCATTGCCTAGTGAATGTGTCCATCCAGGTGTATCTATGCCTTGTTCATCTCTAAACTTTAAGTCATTACTTCGAGTCAACAAAAAAAATCAGCAGTGAAGAACCATTTGATCAGCAGTCTTACACTACAAGCAAAGAGTGAGAGTGCTGTTTCCTGTACAAGTTTTCCCTTTACTAAGTCAATGTATGTACAGTACAGAGGGAAAAATGTAATCCCAAATCTGCACCACTGCAGATAGAAATAAATCAAGGTTTAAGCAGGATATATAAAGGTATATATTGCCAAGGTATACATTAGCCAACCCATAAGATGCCTTTTATTTTGTGGAACACACAAGTTGTTGTTTTGCAGAACGACCAAAATGTTCCATACAACAAAAATAGACTAAATGATGACTGTTAAGCTACAAAAAATAAAATAAAAAAGAAATAAAATCAAACCAAGAAAGTCATACATAGCATAAAATATCAGTAATTTTCATTTTAGGTGAACTATTCCTTTAATGCAGAGTAATCTGAAAAGTAATATGCTGATGCCTAACAGGTGCATGTTAATGCTTTAAAGAAGAGTGTGACATTCTCATATTGATATTATTTTATATCACTTGTACCATGCAATTTAGCTTTATTATTTTACATGCTCAGACAGGAATTGTGTGTTTTAAGGTACAGCCTCACAACCTATTTATTAGTTTTGTCATCTTCTATTAGAAATGGCAGAAACTTTTTTTATGTTATTGATTTACTCAAATACAAACAGCTAGGGGGCTTTAGGGCTTTGCACGATGTGCATATTATTTTGTTTACAGTGAGTATATTATTTATGAACCTTGGGATTGCAGTTACTGACAGAATCACCCGATTTGATTTGGATATTAAGACAGCAGTTGGCAAGTGTGTGTTATCAGAGATAAAACTTTTACATGTATTAAGAGTTCTGAGAATGTGCCAATTTTTTTTTTTTTAATTAACACATTCTTTTGAATAAATGAAAAATATTAAATTTCTGTATCACTAGTGTTACTAAACAGAATAATGAAAAATAATTATTTATTTTAATAGGTTTCTGCTTGTGTTTCAAACACCATCTGCATAAGGTCCTGACCTGCCATGCTAGACTGCAGTGTTCACATTTCTATGAATCACATCATTTCACTCTTGGGTATTTAACGTGTGTGTGTGTGTGTGTGTGTGTGTGTGTGTAAGAGAGATAGAGACACTGTGGCTTCATTCAGTGTCGAACATACTTTTAGAAAATCACAGAAAACAGAACAATTAAAATGTAATAAATGTATTAATAAAAATAAATAAATAAAGTATCAATGGTTTTAAACAATTAATTGCAGTTTCTAACAGCCCTACACTCTAAGAAAAGTCTGTAAAAAAATAGAGCCCAGTGTAACATTGGGAGGTGTAACACAGTAGTGGATCCAAGTGCAGGCTTTTATTAGAATCGTGTCAAAACAGGCAGGGTCAAACAACAGTAAACGGGTATAATCCAGGGTGACACAAAAGAGTAATCCACAAAACAGGCAAAGGTAAGGGCAGGCAGCAAACAATAAAAAATCTGAAACAGTCCAGCGTCAAAAACCAGGCAAGGCAACAAGGAACAAGGGAAACAGGCTAGACAATACTGAGTCATGACTAGCCGCGTTTCCACTGTCGGGCCAAGAACGGGCATGTTGGTGTGTGCCAGGGCCAGTCGTGTTCCCACTGTCAATTCCGGTGCTTGATCGTGCCTCGTCGGTGCTTCCTCAGGGTCAACAGCCCGGGTTTATTAGCCCGATGAAAACCCTGGACCAAAGCAGGCCAGCTGGGGTTAGAGGAGTGGTTATGAACAAAGGCGGAGTTTCTCCATATCTGGAGAGCATTAGCGCTGCAAATCATTTTGTAAAGCTAACATCTATAACACCAGCATTAAAAACTTTCTAAAATAAGTTGAGCTCAAAACTCACTTTCAGTCAGCAGCCAGTGTTTGAAACAATTTGATCCTGTGTAGATTATAATCACCATACAAGGCAGAAATATTTATAAGCGATGCAAAAGACTATCCATGTTAGGAATTAACGTTACCATAGTAAACATGGTAAATGCGACCACTTGAAAAAATCAGACTTCACGGTTCATGGCCTATTCTCTATCACAATCGTGTATTTATTTAGTAACATATTTTAAAGTCTTTTTAAAATATTAGTTTAGCTCCACGTAGCCTAAGATATGTCATAATGAATGTTTTTGTTGTTGTTGTTGTTGTTCGGGAGCTTAGGCTATATACAAATATAGAAATTATCATTATTTCTAAATGTAATGTATATAGGCTACTGTGACTACAAATAAATAGAAACAGACTTGAATGAATAAACAGGGTATGTTCATAACACTTTGTTTCTGTGTGACTCACTTTCATTCCTGATAAATTATTTCTTTATGATCAGTGTCACTTATCATAGTAAAACATTGATGCTTTTGGATTTAAATATTTAACAAAGCATGCAAACAAGTGGCCACTTTTATCATGTTCATTTTGTGATCGAGCTAGTTCCAGTGACTTATTCTTATTCGTTTTCTGATAACTTCTCTTTGTTGGTAAAATGATAGGGTTGCATGACTTTGTTCCTGAGAGGCGTGTAAAGGGCAGTCATGACGCGCAGACTCAAACGAAGCTTGATGACGTTAGCAACCTGTCTGACAGATGTAAATGTTCTAGTAGCTGTGCGTGCGTTAATCTTGCAGAGACGGCGAGCTTGAGCGGGGAGTTCTTTGGCGTGAGTGAGCAGGAGAAAGTATTCTGATTAATTATTTTGTATAGTATTTTAAAATGTAACGCCAGTACGCCATATTAAGTTAAATGCCTGCGAGCTTCTCCTCCTGTCTGTACGGTAATGCGACAGAGAGTCGAGTGGTTATGACGCAATCGTTAGCCTATTTTTACAAAAACTGTTTTCTACAGGGCCATAATGTAACATAGAAGGTAATGGAGCCCTTTATACAATTTCTTGTATCTTTAGAAATAAATGATGGACAAATGGAGTCTTTAAACGCCTCAGATGTAAAGTTGTTCGCTGTCAAAATGACGCCAAAATGAATGGAAGTCAATGGGAATGCTAACGCAAGTGAAGTTCTACTACAAGATGGCAGCACCCAGCCGACTTCAACTTCCGGTCGACTTCCTTGGGGCCTGGGCACTACAGGTCCGAGCTATTAGCCCCGCATCACCCATTTGAAGCACTGGCTCGCACTAGCCAGACAGTGTACTTGCGGCTATTGAATGGATAACCAGGCTATAAATAGGGTGAGACTGATGGAGGTAACAAGACACAGGTGAATGCAATAGGTGATGATGAGTCCAACAAAGAATTATGGGAAATTTAGTCCCATAATTTAGAAGTGGTTTACTTTTATTTTTAATTACATATTGCATCGAGCTGTGTTTTAGGGTTATAGGAAATGCGCGTAAACTTAATAATATAATGGCCTGAAAGAGAATTACAAGAGTCATTTCTCTTTTACTAGTGAGTTTGTTTTATTACAGTGTAGTATATTTTGGGGGTTTTCTGAATATCTTAGTCATTCCCATAGCTGAAGTTTTTTAAACACCAAGTTCATTCAGTCTTTCTGAACCATCCTCCAGCATAAGTTGTCCTCAATAACTCTTCTTGTTCTCTGTTTAATATTTCTGAAAGGCTCTCCAGAGAGTCAGTTTAATGTTCAAGCTCCTCTATTATGGACAGCCAGCTAAAACTAACTCTCATTTTCCACACTCCACAACGGGGCATTAAATGAACATATATTTCTGATTTAGTGGATAAAAATGATATATGAGATACAACTGACACCACAGTTGATTGTTGAACAACAACTCATATTATTGGTTTAGTATATTAAATAAAAAGAAACATCATCTAAACCTAATGTATTTCAGGTCATTCACACACAGAAATACTTTACATATATTGTAAAATGTTAAGTCAGAGTCATGGATTCATCCTTAGTAGAGTTTAAAATCATGCAAACAACATTTGTTCTAACCTCTTTTGGCTGTGTGATGGATTTGACAAACAGTGAGTTTTATTTCCTGAAAGACAAGTTGTTTCTAATTAGAGTTTCAGCTGAGCAAAGGAAAATTCTTTCTGTGTCTTTTGCATGTCCAAAGATTCTCAGAAATGCTCTGACTTGTCACCACCCCAGTGCTAATTACCAATGATCACATTCAATGAGCGAGGAAAAAGAGCAATCAAGTGCTCTGGTGTAATGAAATTCCCCACCGCAGAGAGCGATTTGCCCTGATAATTTGTCTTTGAAAATCAACATGGAGCTAGGCTGCCATATTTGTCAAAGGCGCTCACAGCTTCATGCATCAGAAGCAGTCTAGAAGGTCTTGAACCTGTAACTGTGTGCTGTAATAGCCTGATGGGCTTTATGATTAGCCCATCGAGCTGAAGACTCAGGCCTGTTCCCTCAGGGAATGCAGTTTTCTCTATCTCTCTTTCTTTACTTAGAGCAGAGCTCATCTTTATAATGTTGTCTGCGGTGGTTTCTTTTAGGAGAGAGCTCATTTAAGTTTATGAGGGAAGTCTTCAGATAAGTGTATTCTGAAGAAGAGTTTGTCAAAGGGGAATTAAACTGAAAAATTCACCTTTCCTTAAAGAAGCCATAATCTAAACGTCCATGCCATTGTATATTTTTCCCTGCCCTTTTAAAAATGAAAGTTCCAAAAGAGAGTTTTCACAGCCATGCCGTAAAAGAACCATTTCGGGTTCCCTAAAGAACGTTTCAGTGAACAATTCTTAAAAGAACATTTTTTTTAATTTTTTTTAATTTTTTGGCAGCTTGATATACATAAATAAGCTGTGTGGACTGGGGAAAGCAGCATTGCATTGTGAATTTTAAAAGTATGCAGTACACTGAAATATTTTATTTACATCTTATTTACTTATGACCTTTAAAAAAAAAATAGCAACACCACTCAAAGGTTATTTGAGTACTGAACTGCCGACCGGACAGAGCAGAACAAATCAGAACAAAGTCCTTTAAATGGTGCTATTACAAGGAAGCTTTTTGTCAAACAACTAGTCCCCACTCTAGTGTGTGTTTTGTCAAGCCATATTCAATTCATTATATTGATTACAGTACTTAGGGGAGTGCCAGTTAGTGCTGGAATACCCAAATGAAATAATTTATATTCAAGGCAACAGCCCTTCCCTCAGCTCACCTCTTCAGTGAGAAGTCATTTCCCTCAGAGTCCATTTTAGCATCTACTAGTGATACAAAATAAAATAAATAATAATAAATACAAATATATTTTCTATAAGGCCAATCTAAAATTAGATTTGGATTTTCTAATCTAATCGGGCTTTTCAGGCATCTCTCATTTTCAGCTTGAGCCAAGTTTAACTCCACTTTCTTCTGTTTCACTATAAACTGTGTTATTTTAGTAGTATCTATTAATGTTTTTAAATTAGCTTTATATATATATATATATATATATATATATTGTTTTTATTGTAGTAATTTTGTTAAGTGCTTCTGTAAGTCTTTTTTTTTTTACATATTTATTTAAAACCATATTTGTTCAACTAACATTTATATATTTGATTAGATTTTTATTTTAATTACTGAAAACATTTAGTTAACAACACTGCAATGAACTTAAGTATGTTCCAAGTTTTGTGTTTTTATTTTCTTTCATATTTTTTATTTTGAAATTTTCACCCAAAAAAGAAAATTCTGTTATTTACTCACATTTGTGTTAGCGCTGCAGCAGCAGGTGATTCAGTGGTCTACGTAAAAAAAAAAATGGTTGAAAGAGATATTTTTCTCTAGTCAACAGAAAAAATAAATAAATAACAGTAAACAGATTTGGGACGACATGAGGGTGAGTATGTAATGACAGAATTTTAATTTCATGAAGCCTGTTACAACATGTTCCACTGTAATTTTTTTACACTTATGTCAGTGTAAACTATCTGCCATGGCCTTCTCTTTTATACACATGGTTGTTCACATGATTCACAGGATTTTTATATCGTTGGACACTTCGCTCGCAGGCCTTTTCCCCTCATTAATCTTAATTATCATCATACTGGAACAGATTCATTAGCATCTGACTCCATGCACCTGTGATTCGAGTACATCTCCATCTCCTCGCAGGGCTGGCCGGCCATTGCTGTGTGAAGGGACTGGAACAGAGCAGAACGTAATCATGCATGTGTCACCTCCATCTCTCTACTCACGGTCCCCAAGAATGTTTTCCCCCCTCTCGCTCTCTTCGACAGTTGCTGGAGGCATCCCAGCTGTGATTGATGGGCCGATATCCTTTGTCATTATCAGATAACAGCATAGAGATCTTGTGAAGAGAGTACAGTGATGGTTTAATGGGAGTGATGGTCACACTCGCTTTTCCACCGGCGCATTGACAACGTTTTACATTTGCCCTCCATTGTAGTTCATTAGAATGACACGTTTGGTGAATGCCTATTCACAGGGCGACGCTGTGATCAATATCTTATCATTGCTCTATTAAAATGTGATCCTTAAAGTGGGTCACTGGGAAGAGCGTTTGAAATACAGCGAAGAAACACATGAGAGCCGTTAGACAGTCATAGACTTCACATGCTGATAGGCGTAAATTAACTGTCAAATGGAGCAGCTATTCTAAAATATCATGACTCACTTTTCAATTCAAGCTAATCGGTGCGCCGCTTATGAGCTTGCTCGAAATTCTGTCTGGCGGCTCCGAGGAGCTGACCTGTTCAGATGTGCATCAACATCATACAGTTGCTTATGTGTTGCTCGAGGGAATTTCACCTCTGTTATTTCATTTCCTTCCATGAATCTCAGTACTATCTCTATCATCTGTGAAGTGACTTGTACAGTGGTGCAGTGTTTGAATATTTACTGTCCCAAATAGCCTACTAGCTGTTGATCACTTTGCAAATTCAACTAGTCCACTGGATCTCTAACTATTGTCCTTGCCCTTGTCAGAAATGCACTCACTCCATACTAGCATCTTTTGAATTATTAAAATCTGCAATGTTCTCACTGATGCTTAGTGGTTATATCCTACACAGTGTGATTCTAATTATTTCTTCCATCAATAATAAAATATTATTGCTTTGAAGTTCCCAGGAAAGTCTTCCCAAATTGCTAAGTATCAAGTAAAGTCTATATCGTTGACTTTCAGTTTGCACCATATAGAGCCAGACAGCTGCAATGCAGCAAATACACTGTAAACATGTCAAATGATTTGCATTAACTGAAAATCACTAGACATGGACATCATGGGAGAATGGCTAGGGGTTTCATTCTTACAGTCCTAAATGCAAAGTGGACTAGATTAAAAAGCATTAATAGAAAAAGCAAGCTGCCTTGTTGGCGGCAGCGGGCAATGTAATCATTCATTCTTCCTCTGTGAAGATTATAAATGGATAGGAACAACATGCAGAGATGTTCTGAACAATACGGGGAGTGGGAGTAATTATGTTTTATTGAGTTTTCGAAACATCTTGCGATTCAAAATGTTTACAATAAAGACAGCCCTCAAAACCAACATGGATGTTAGATAAATTACATGGAAGATTTCTTTGATTTTGCTGCTGCTGATGCTTTGGAACATCAAGTGCTGAGTCACACTTTAAACAAGGCAGGACGTTACATGCAATCGTTGGCATTTTAACACCATATTTTACTTTAAAAGCTAGCGTTCATTTCAAAAGTCGTTTGGTTATGTTACAGCCGCATCTCTTGCAGTCTCTCATGCAGTATCCTTATGCTTCAGTCACAACACTCTATACAACAGCATGTTTTCAGGCAAGGCTTGTCGAGTATGTTGTTTTCTCTTTGAACTGCAAAATTGCTTGCGAAAAAACACTGATTCCAGATTCCAGTGTTCAAAAGAGAGTCTACAGAGAGAGAGAGAGAGAGAGAGAGAGAGAGAGATGTGCAGAACAACCTGTCCTCTATGTAAAAGAGCACACCTGCTGTCTGTATAATGTGTCATTGACATTACTTACAGCAGGGGGCAGCACTGAACAACACACACACTTGTACTTCAGCAGCTCAGACATTCCAAATAGTTTAATTATGCAGAGAATGGGGACAGTTTATAACTCATTCTCTTTTTTTCTCTCTCTCTCCCTCTCTTTTCCAATGAATGCATTCATCTCTTCTCGTATCTGTCTTTCCGTCCAACATAAACACAGATATAGTTCATAACTTCTTGCATTTGCCCATCACACTATTTCCAAATAAATCAATGCATACATTCCACCAGACATTCTTTATGTGTGTTTTTGTGCATATATATATATATATATATATATATATATATATATATATATATATATATATATATATATATATATATATATATATATATATATATATAATACACACACACACACCACGTTCATTCAGACGCCAACGTGAAGACGCATACAAGCACACACCCTCACTCCTCCTCATCCTCTGTCTGACAGATGGGACAGGCCACTGCCAGCTTGCATTCCCCTGAGAGTGGCCAACACTATCTGATAGGAGAGAGCAAGAGAGAGAGAACAGGAAGACAGAGTGGTGTGAAGGATATCATGATGACAGACCGGTCTATAATAGAGAAAGACAGAGCAAAAGCAAGAAACAGAGGCTTTAGTCAAAAATAGGATATTTTTAATGACCATACACATGTAAGTGAAGAATCGTGATAATTGATTGGTTAGTCTTTATACAGCCAACAAATAAATAGCTGTATCTTTGTTGAATGGTAAATGTGTAGCAAATTGTACAACTATTTAAAAAAAAAAAGTTATAATTTTTATCATAATAATTTAAAAAAAAAAGTAAATTATGACATTGTCAGAAATCTTTGAGGGAAGGTAGAGATGATCCTTTCATTCAGTATTGTCACATAGCTGCTTTGGCTGTGATTGTAATGAAACTGGATATATGGATGTGACATTAAGCTGCAGAATGCTGCATTTGTGCTGATGGGATTTTCAAATTGCATGACAGAATTTATAGGATTATCATAATAAGCGCTGGTAAATAAATTATTTTGAATCAAATCTGATGCACACAGGACCAAAACAAAGACACTTCTCACATACCTGTTATTTAATAGCCAGTGTTGTTTTTCCACAGCATTTCAATTATATTTAATTTAGTTTAATTAAATGTGCTTAATCATCTAATGCACACAAAGTTATTCTTGAAAAACTTTTTCATAACTGTATTTCAAAATTAATTTCCATTTTTCATACATTATAACGTGATGCATCGAGACAATTGTACAAGTTTGATGACTGTTTTAGTTTTGATATTTTAAACATGTCTTTTATTTATTTATTTATTTGATAAAATAGCATAGAATTTTAATATTGACCATTACATAAAAGCAATCAGTATTATTCCAAATTGTAATATTGGTAAATATATTTGGAATTAAGTTGAGATTAAAGAGGTCTTAAGATGCTGCTAAAAATAACATTTTGTGTATTTGTTGTAAGTCAATGTGTTTATGAGGTTTAAGGGTCAAAAAACATTATTTTCTACATAGCCTACTGTACATTATCAGAATCAGAATGATTTTTATTGCCAGGTATGTTTACACATACAAGGAATTTGTTTTCGTGATAGAAGCTCCGCAGTGCAACAAATTGACAGCGACAGAAAACAAAAAACACATAATAAAAGAATAAAAAATACAAATAAGTAGGTAAGGAATGAAAATATACAAATTGACAATTGTATGGCAGGGATATTACAAAAAGCAGTTATGTATGTATAGGTATATTATGTGCAAAATGTATGTGTACACTAAGTATGTGTGTATATAAATAAGTGTATGTATATATAAATATAAAAGGGGAAGTGTGTTCCACAGTTATTATTAAGTGTTCATTAGATGGATTGCGTGAGGGAAGACACTGTTCCTGTGTCTGGTCGTTCTGGTGTTCAGAGCTCTGTAGCGTCGACCAGATGCCAACAGTTCAAAGAGGGAGTGTGCTGGATGTGAGGGGTCCGGAGTGATTTTAACAGCCCTTTTGCTCACTCTGGATAAGTACAGTTCTTGAATAGAAGGGAGGGTTGTACCGATGATTCGCTCAGCAGTCCGGACTACCCTCTGTAGTCTTCTGAGGTCAGATTTAAATGCTGAGCTGAACCAGACAGATACTGAAGTGTAGAGGATGGATTCAACGATGGTGGACTAGAACTGTTTCAGCAGCTCCTGTGGCAGGTTCAAGCCTGCATTTATTTGATCAAAAATACAGAAAAAAAAGTAATATTGTGATGTATTATTAAAATGTTAAATAATTGTTTTTAAATTTATTATACTTTCAATTATCATTATTTCTGTGATGCAAAGCTGAATTTTTAGGATCATTATCACATGATCCTTTATAAATCATTCTAATATGATGATTCATTTTCAAAGTTGGAAACAGTTCTGCTGCTTAATATTTTTTCAGAACATGTGATACTTTTTTAGGATACTTTGATGAATAAAAAGTAAAATAAAAATAAAAATAAAAAAAGAAGCTATGTTTTTAAAATATAAATATTTTGTAATAACAATATACACTGGTCAGTAATTTGGAGTCAGTAATTTTTTTTCTTTTTTTAAATAAAATCAATACTTTTATTCAGCAAGGATGTGTTAAACTGATAAAAAGTGATAGTAAAGAAAATATATTATTAGAATATATATTATTAGAATTTTATTTTATTTTTATAAATGCAGTTCTTTGTAATCTTTTATTCATCAAATATATTAGACAGCAGAACTGTTTCCAACACTCATAATAAATCAGAATATTAGAATGATTTCTAAATGATCATGTGATAGACTGGATGTTACACGTGACACTGAAGGCTGGAGTAATGATGCTGAAAATTCCGCTTTGCATCACAGGAATAATTTTTTTTAAAGTATATTCAAATAGAAAACTATAATTTTAAGTTGTAATGATATTTCACAATATTACAGTTTTTTCTGTATTTTTGATCAAATAAATGCAGGCTTGATGAACAGAAGAAACGTCTTTAAAAAAAAAAAATAGTAATGTTTCCAAACTTTTGGTCTATATATATATATATATATATATATATATATATATATATATATATATATATATATATTTCCCATACATACAAATTGTGATTGTAGAAAACGTGCAACATACACACAGACACACTCAATGAACTTGAAAGCTCTAAAACCTAACAATCCACAGAAAATCTCCTTCAAAGACAGATAAAAGATAATGAACCACTACAAGCGTGGAAGTGTTGGACTATAAGTGTGTGTTCTCAATAATGCTGTTTAAGGAGGGTGAATCACCACTGTGGGGTATAATGAATCTCCAAAGACGTCAAACACCTAGACGACTCAGGACTCAGTAACCTTTACTACTGGTCAGTAGTATTTGACACAAGTTCATATAGATTTCACCTATCTTTGTTGAAGCAAAGGGCTGATGGGAATCTTTTTCATAACACTGAGCTCGGCAAAAAAAAAGGTAAATAAATTAGAAATTTTATGGTAAAGTCACTGAATTTGTAAAATATTTCTACATTATTAGAAATTATATTATTTCTACATTATTATGTGTGCATGTTTGCTTGCCTGACATGAGCACTGAATGTGCATAATGTTTTATCTTATCCATAATATGTCAGATGCATTATAAGCTCATTTCACTGGCCTAGATTATAGAGAAAGATTGAGAGAGCTAAAGTGAGAAAATAGAAAGGGATTGTGGGGGCTTTTGGGAGGCTGCTGGGACGGGCTGTCACTGGTTGAGAAGACATTTGTGGTGTATGTTGTGTGGTTATTAATGCAGGAATCTGCCCACAGAAGCCATCACATACTCTACGAGAGCTCTCTCACTGTTACATCAGTCTCTCAGGCTTAGAGGAATACTTACATACATACTATCAAACACAGACAAACAATGCATGCTCACTTAGCTACAGACAAATACATGTGCACACACACGAGCATACATCATAATCTTAATGGGTGCAGCTCCTGAGTCAGAGTGAAACTGTTTTTGTATATGCACAATTGCGCAAATACACGAAACTCTGCTCAGATTAAAGGGAAAGTTCACCCATAAATAAACATTCTGTCATTAATTACTCACACTCATGTCATTCCAAACCTGTAAGTCCTTCCTTCATCTTCGGAACACAAATTAAGATATTTTTAATTAAATCAGAGCTTTTTGACCCTGCATAGACATCAAGGGAACTACCTGTTCAAGGCACAGAAAGGTAGTAAGGACATTGTTAAAATAGTTCATGTGACATTAAAGGGGGGGGGGGGGGTGCTCGTTTTCACTCAATATCCTGTTAATCTTGAGTACCTATAGAGTAGTACTGCATCCTTCATAACTCCAAAAAGTCTTTAGTTTTATTATATTCATAAGAGAAAGATAGTCTGTACCGATTTTTCCCGGAAAAACATGACCGGCTGGAGGCGTGACGTGTGGGCGGAGCTAAAGAATCACGAGCGCCAGTAGGCTTTTGCGTTGAGAGCGTTTGGAATCTGTGATTTTACCGTGAAGAAAAAACCATCCAAAACAAACCATGGCTAACAGTCAGATTCAGCGTATATTTATGATCCAGAATCAGATCCAGAGGCTGAAATTTAACAAGAGCAGCATCAGCAATGACATCTCTATGTGGTATGTACTGAAACTGTATAAATTTGCTTAGCGGTTCTGGAAAATGACTAAGTTCCACTTTGTCGTCTTTTTTTTTTTTTTTTTTTTTTTTTTTTTAAGCTGTACATGTGGAAAGAGCAGTTTGATGACAACATCGCATGTTGTTTACTTGATGTGCTTACGCGCCGATAGCTAAGTTAACAACACAGAGATATCTGAAGCAGTTTTACTCACCGCCTGCGGTTCCAACACACGATCTTGACCCTTTTTCGTTGGGACTGCATTATCCTTAAGAAATAAAAGATGTGCAAATCCTGCGTCAAACTGGGCCTTGTTTGTAAAACAAGCATCTTCGAAATGCAGGGAACAAACACAAACACTTGCACAACTCCGTTGATGCTCTGTAAAAATAAACTCCATCCACTGGTCCCTTAATGCTGTTTTTTTTTTTTTGGGGTAATCTGTGCAGGGTTGTCTTGCCCTGGCAACCAAAACCACACTCCTTTTGTGACATTTCGCGACGCTCTCGCTGTGATCAGTGAACGTCTGTTGTGCTCTCAGTGCTCTGCTATACGGGAGCACGCGCTCTTCCGGCAGACGTGCCCTCAGGACCCATATAAGGAAATTCCGCTCCATCTAACGTCACACAGAGCCATACTTGAAAAAAACTTTCCAAAACTTGTGACAAGCCGGAAGGAGTATTTTTGGAACAGAAATACTCCTTCAAACGTACAACATAATTTTTGAAACTTTGTCCATGTTTAGCATGGGAATCCAACTATTTAACAGTGTAAAAAACTCAGTATGCATGAAATAGCATTTCACCCCCCCTTTAATGGTTCAAACCGTAATGTTAAAGCTACGATAATACACAAATAAGGACTTTTTTCTTTGCGCACAAAACTTATTCTTGCAGCTTCATAACATTACAATTGAACCATTGATGTCACATGGAATATTTAAACGATGCCCTTACTGCCTTTCTGGGCCATAAAACATTTCAGTTGTGTTGTTGTCTATGGAGGGTCAGAAAGCTCTTGGATTTCATCAAAAATATCTTAATTTGTGTTCTGAAGATGAGCGAAGGTCTAATGGGTTTGGAACGTCATGAGGGTGAGTAATTAATAACAATGACAGAATTACATTTTTGGGGTGAACTATCCCTTTAAGTGGTAGATACTGAAGACCAGTTGACATCAGACTGCAATTCACCTTTTTACCTTGATGGAGGTTCAACTTTACAAGATTTTGAGCTCCTAATTTTAGAAGATAGGCTGATCAACTTGCAAACATTGATCTGATTTGAATTACTTACAACCATTTTAACTGTCCATATAATTATTGCAGTTTACCTTAAAAAAAAAAAAAAAAAAAGGTTTATAAAACTTACACACTTAAGATACACTTACTTATTTGTCAATGCTGGCAAATGACCACATGGCATAAGCATGATAATGCACAATTATATACTGCAAATTACTTTGTAAAGCATGCATTTTGTAATCTGTATAATGAAATTTAATGAAACTGAATTTCAGCGCCATTACTACAGTGTTAAACAGAGAAATAGCAACAAATGGGGTGGGGAGATAACAAGAGAACTATTGCTTGAACTGACTGTTTGAAATCCAGACATGGACTGAAACAATAATGCAATATGAAGTGAGAATTCAAACACAAAGCGTTTACATTGACAGTTCTACACTTTTTTTTTTCAGTTCAATCACTGCTTTTTGTTTGTCCAGAAAGAAAGAGATGGTTGAGAAGCTATGTCCTAGTTTATAAAGCAGCTAAGCTGTAAAGTGGGATCAGACAGTACCACAGGAGAAAGAAACTGCTCAGCAGAGTCCAATCCTTGTGATGTACAGTTTCAGATGTGAGACTCCTAATCACAGTCTCTTATTATGTTTGCATTGAACTTGCATGTGTTTTATGTAGATGCATATTTTGATATGTGTGTGTGTGTGTGTGTCCTCATGCCACATGACTTCTATTAAACATGGACTCTCAGTGGAGATAATTAGAAAGGATGTTACACCAGTGAACCAGAAATTATCACTGTACAACACCCTCATAACCAACAACTAGCTAATTTATACACACCAGTCTATGTTTACATATTCCTTAAGGAGAAGTCAGCATTTGCACCTCATATGCGGTTTATCAGTGCTTTTATTTGCAAGCTTTTTCCTGTCATAGAATTGTTGATTTGGTGCAACGCGTTTCAAAATGAACTTGATGTTGGAGGTTTGGAAACACTGCAGAGTTTAAATATCTGAAAGTCTTTGAAAATTACTCCATATTTATTAAAGCATGCAAAACTGTATAATTTGATTGTACAGTTTGATCCTGTGCAAATAATGAGTTACATTTTGTAAGGGAATTGAATTATAATAGCAACCAAATTTTTCTTGTTTTTTGAAAATAACTGCATGGAAAACTACACTGGGGACTTGTGATGTTGCATTGCCCAAACCTGATTTGTATACGGTGGAACTCCAAATAAGCAGCATGCACAAATGGGAATTACAAGAACCCAAACTTAAAATTAATTCAACGTCTGGCAGCCACAAAATCAAATCCCACTCCCCACATTTTTTTTTCTTCTGTGGCTGTGAAAAACTGGTGTATTTGTCAAGTGAGGCGATGATAAACAAAACCTCAATAAATAGTGCCACTATTGTAATACAGTCGATAGTTCTTTTTTGGGGCACAACACATTTTTGAAGAGAAACTGGCTCACTAGCTATGATCTGCCCGTTTTAAGTCCAAATTAGAATCAGATAACAACTAAAAAAAGTTAGATGGCTTTTTTTTTTTTTTT
>NW_020524368.1:0-33405 GCF_003368295.1 Carassius auratus
TCCTTTTTTCCTCTTTTATTATAAATGTAATCAGAAGGATTGCCATGGTAATGGTCTTGGCAGAACAGATCTGCTATGCTGCTACCGCAGAGAAAATAACTTGACTTGCTACTGCCCATACATCCACATGATGATGGTGCACACATAACATGAAATAACCCCCATATAACATAAGCTACATGACCACCCTGTAGCAGATCTATACAGGTGGAGCTGGGGAAGGTGGAGGGTTTTCACACTGCAACTGCTACAGCAACTGCTATTTGAATGTTGAGCAGTGAGCTCACTGGCTATTGATACAGTAGAGAACCAATCAGCTGTGCCATGTAATAATGATGTCAATATGTCAGATTAAGTTAGTGCCTATACTAGAGTTTCATGCCAGAATTGGTGTGTGTGTGTGTGTGTGTATATGCCTATATATTAGGGGTGGAATGGTACAGAGATGTCATGGTTCGGTACATACCTCGGTTCGGGTTTCACAGTTCTGATGCGATTTCGGTACATTTCGAAAAAAAAAAACTAACTCATGCATCAGCTTTCTTTTCAATTTATTCGTGCACACAGACAGTAAGGATTAACAGGTACACGCTTTTTCCCACCTAAGATGTGCAAAACTACTAATATTATTCACTTAGTGTTTAAAATACATAATAATCTGCAAGTACATATATCAGTACAAGGAAATAGAAACTCTTTAAAAAATATTTTGAATTTAGTTTACAGACAATACAAGGGGAAAAATCAGTGCGACATAAACGTAGCTTTATATAATGCTGAGCTTATACAGTCGATGCATTATTAATAAGATGATTAGTGTTTAAAGTCTGATTCTAGTTGGTATAGTAGAGAAACACACAACGGCCACAAACACACACATACACAAACACGTACCACAAAACATATCAGTTCCCAGCATTGCTAACTTGACAGCACAGTTGGTACTTTAACAAAATAAAATACAGTGAACCAAACATCAGCGTGCCTGCCTCTGTGTCACCGTTGGAACTGAAGTACAAAGCCTATAATTTACATTATAAAATAATAGTTTAGCATTCACACACGTTACATCACAAATATGGAAATATTATGAAATATTTGGATTTGTGCCGAATGAGAGAGGTAGAACAACAAGAGCACAAAGCTCAATTTAGGCCTGTCGCAATAATCAATTAATCAAATTTAATCACGACAATATTTGTACATGACCTCAATCATTTTTGGTGACACAATATATGGGCCCATTATATTTACTTAAGAATTAATGTCACTATGTTTTGTATATTCCACTTGCACCTGTGTCTTTTGCATCTTCTCGTACATAACGTGGTGCAGGTATGAGGTGCCTAGTTCAAATAAAAAAAAATGCTTCTACAAAAAAAAAAGTTGAATCTGCAGATATGGCCTTGTTTAGGCATCTGTGCCTTTGTGCATATGGATATCTGACTGCTAAGTATGGATTATGTTTTTCAGTAATAGTGTGCACCCTCAATTTACAGAGAAAGGGGGGAAAAAATGTGCATTTTTTCCCAACTTGTTATGAATGCACTTTTTGTTAGAAAATGTTATATACTATTTATTCAAGACTTTAAAGATATCTAATATTTGCTACTTTATTCCATTATCTAAATATTCTTAAATATTAAAAGTTTGTTGTCATTTGAAGTGTGTAGACATTCTTGCATTATTATTATGCTGTCAAATTAGATTATATATTCATTGGCATAAAATGGTCTTTAAAATAATAATTATATTGCTTACCGCAATTAATTCTGGGGGCAATATATTACACAACAAAAAGTTGTTTATCGTGAAAGGCCTAGCTACATTTCGCAAACAGTTGAAGAGCAAAAGCCTTTAAAGTACACTCTTTGCCAGTCCAGCGAAAGACGCATCCAGAGTCGGCAACATGGTCACTGTCTAGTGGGTTTTTTTTTTCAAGTGCGCAATTCATGGCATTTGCTGTTCTTCTGCAGGCGGCCAGTTATCAAAACAGTGTTGCATTGCTGCGGGCGCCCCCTTCTGGATTGGGGGTGAATTGGCCTGTATTCGCTGTAAGCCCTCATGCATCGAACCGCGATGTTCGTACTGTGACGGTTTGGACTGTGACGGTTTGGTACGAAATTCATGTACATTTCACCCCTGATATATATCCTCTGCACCACTTTCCTCTCTTGGTGTAGAACATTCCGGTGTGTTGAGCTCAGAGCACAGCGCTCAGCTCTCAGCTCTCAGAGGCAGGATTGTTCTTGCCGCACAGGCCCAAAGCCCGTTGCCACGGATACCGCCATAACACAGATCTGACCCTGGAGAATTGAGCTGCTCACCCTCAGCAGGAGCCGCTGGCAGCTGCAACACAGCTGTTAGCACCAGGACAGGGATACTCTCTTTCTTCCTCGCTCTGACTCACCCGTTGGTTCAGTCACCCGCTCTCTCATTTCTTTATCAATATCTACAAAAAATATATCCATGGGAGCAGAGAAATCAACTTAAGGCCCTCTGTTTCTTGTTAAAGGCAACATAAAAGCTAAATTGACCCCATTTACTTTCTTAATGAAAATGTAGCTGTTATTGTGCATGATTCATCAGTGCATGTCACTTTAAAGACCGAAAATGGTTGCTTACATAAAGTTTCATCAAAATTTAATAACTTTTTCGGCTGATGTAACAAGGGGTAAGGGGAAAAATAATATTAGACAGTATTATTGCTCTTCTCCCTGCAATACTTGATTCTTTTTGGTCAATCGCAGTGTTACTATAGTCAAATATTTGAAAATAATGACTGTTAAACGGTTTAATTGACTATTGCCCCTGGCAAACAATTATATAGCTGTGCTAGTTTTTTTCTTTCGTATTATTCCATGGTCTCTTATAAAAATAAAATAATTTTTGTCATTTTGTGGAAAACAAAAGGAGATATTTATGGCATCCAAGCCGCTCATTTTCACATCATGAAAGTAAATGGCAGTTTAATGTCAGTGATTTGTCTGTTTTAAAAACTTTATAGTTTATAATCATCTCATTTTGTGTTCTTTGGAAGAAATTGAAGTTATACGGAATTAACATCCACAAGTCCAACCAAGCTGTGATTATTTGAAAGCAATTTATTTTTACAACTTTATATTTTATTTCATTTTGTAACATGTCATATCAGTCTCTTTCATTCACTCATTTACTTGCTTCTTCACCAAACTCTCACATTCACTCTTATCCTTCCCTGAAAAATTCCCTGGCAGACTATTTTGAAAAACCAGAGCGGTGACTCAAGTCTCCCATCCACATCAATCACAAACATCCCACAGTTCTTCACTCTATCCATAGCATGATCCATTAAACCGTCGTTATCCAACATTCAAATCAAAACAGATGTTCCCTACTAAAATCTAAAATTACAGTAAATAAATAAAGAAACAGAGGATGACAAAAACAGAGACCTATTTTTCACATTGCCAGAGCCCAGAGCCTATCCGGTGTCATATTATGGTTAGATGTTATGGCTGGAAGCAATGCCTTTTATCTAATCAGGGCATAGATTTTCCTCTCTTTTCCACCTCGGAGATAACCCGATTACACGGCAACACTGTCTCTGAATCAGTTTAGCAGCTGCCCTGTGGTTGAGCACACAGATCTGTATGCAGTGGTGACAGTTAGAGCTAAACTGCTGCTAAATTTATATAAAATATTATTTTCTCCGTCTTAAGATTTGTTAAAAATTAGCTCTGTCTTACTGTTATGTAAATCAACTTTTAAAAAAAAATTATAATAATTAAAAAAAGAATTATACATTTATATATATTTTGTCCAATCAAATATTTCTAGTAAGAGAATGTCACGCCCAAGTAGAAAGAAAGTAGCAAATCATGTTCATGGCATGTTCAATTAGAAAATGATGAACCTGTCAATACGTTCAGCCCAAATTTCCTGTTTAAATAAAAATAATAATAATAAAGAAATATGGGAACAAAATAATAATGATAAAAAATCTACATATATAAATTATATTGTGTTAAAAAAATAGTTTTAGTTTATGATCATATTTTAATGTACTAAAGTTGTATCCTTAAAGTAAAACCATAAAACATTATGAAAAACATTACAATAAAAAATGAAGCATGGTAAACGACAAAAGCAAGTGTGCACAGCTAGTGTTCAGAAAGTTGGAAGAGCATCTGTTCTCAGTAAACATGCTGTAGAGCCAAACCCTGAAAACACTAACAGAGCAGTGCGTTTGTTTTAAGCAGAACAGCATGACAAAAGACAGTTAAATCACCCACTAAGGAACTGCTATCTATGTCAGGTTGTTTCTATTATTGTATTAGCGCTCCAAAAAGACTTTCTGTCTCTGCCTTACACACACAGATATAAATCTGCTGAAAAGAGAGAGATAAACAAGGCTTAAAATGACAACACACTTCAGTGTTTTATGGGTTAGTTTTAAATGAAGTCTTTCCTCTGACGTTGATTTGATGAGCTGTTTACCATCTACAGTATATGACATCCAGTCAGACGTGATGCCGTTTTGCATCTTTCATCATATCTCAACAATCTACTTGTGACATAAAACTGCTGCAATTAACAGCTGAAATCTGGGAAATGTGATTTTTTTTTTTCAATGCTGTCAAGCAAATGCTCTTTTCAGCTAGAAGTGATGCACACTTTAAAGCGCAAAGTTTGGCACTCGATTTATGTTATCTAAGAAATCAGATTGACATGCACAGACTATCATAAAATCTTGACTGTAATTCCATCTCTTTCATCTTTTCAAGCATGCACGTTATGTAGAATTTTAATGCGTTTATATGTGTATCTATCAGTTTCATGCACATGGATGTTTGCTTAGCAGAGCGCGCATGTTTTGAGTGTGTCTGTGTATTTGAGAGACGCAAGTGTGTGTGTGTCCTTATTTCCAACGGTAAACAAGTAGGGTTGCACATTCTTGTTCGACATAACTTAAGACAAGCAGACACTGAAGAAAACGCCTATAAAACTCTCTCAGCCTCTTCTCCTCCATCTGTTTTGTTTTCCTTCCATCTCTCCTTTTTGATGAGCTGGGTCTTCAGTCCCCCCAATAAAATCCCATTAGCTCTTAATGAAGTCGAGCTCGCTGCCTCGCGCCTTCACCTCATTTAGCACAATTGTCTGGCAGCCATTAGCACGGAGGCAATTACAGCCGAACGGCGAGAGTAATTGGAAATGCCGACAGGGACCCCAAGAAAACGGGAATAAATAAAAAAAAAATATTCAACCTAATAAGCCTCCGTAGGGTTGGTGGGGGCTGCTAGGCTAAATCAACATAATGCTAATCGAGGCTGATGAGGAACAGACTCGGGGTGAAGGCCAGGGGTGCTGGTGGAGATGATGATGATGATGATGATGGGGTTGAGACTGTTACAGAAAGAGCAAAAGGAATCATACTAATCAACTGCTCAGTGACACAAGGTACTGTATTGTTAATGCCCACGTAAACTGATGCTGTACATAAAAAAAAAAAGAATAATAATATCCACTATTAAATGGCAACATGAAATCAAAATGGGCCACATTTACTTTCTAATAAGCATCCTCGGTCCAATAAAATAATACTAAACAAAAAAAATAATACCAATAAATAAAATTAAGTGCTGCCTTATATGATGGTTGACACAGAAATAAGGAAGTTAAAAGTTTTGCAAAAGCTCTTTCTGCTGCCATAATAAATGAACAACATTAATAATAATAAATAATGCAGGACTGGCACAACTTCTCACTAATAAATTTCCAGATTTTTTTTCCCCATGTTTTTCCTTCAGTGTTTTACTCATAAAGTGATCAAATATTTTATATCTACGCGTGGTCAGTAAAATATATATTCATTATAATAATGTCCATAGCTAGGGGTGCTCCGATCACGATCGGCCGATCACGGTCGGCCGGTATTAACCGCTGATTAGAGAACCGGCTTTACTGACGAGATGTGCATTAACGATCGGCCGATCGTGATTGGAGCACCCCTATCCATAGCTTATTCATGCATTTTAGAAATTATAATGCTTTTCCAGGAAACGAAATTACAATTCTAAAATTCCACTATATTTTTCCATGACTATGGAAAAATACATTTTAGTACTAGAATCTGCTGAAATGAAATGTTTTCTATGATTTGAAGTCAACTGAAATGTTGATTTTACTTTAGTGTACCTTCATGTTGCCAAAAACACTTTGTAATGTGGAATAAATAATATAGGCGAGACTTTGATTAGGAAAACATTAAGCTATTAAACTATTCGTTAGTATAAATTTTGCCACAGCCTTGATTATTTCGGAAGAAAACTGATTGCAGGAATGGAGAAAATTATAAATTTTTTAAGAAAAAAAAATTTAGAACTACAATATATTTTCCCCCCTTTTGATTAACATGCACTGATGCATTGTGCAATTTATTTCATGTTTTAAATAGAGCTTTTTGGAAATCAAATAAACAACGGTAACATTCCACACAAAGGAGGCTATGTCAAACCAGTCCTTGAATAATGAACGGTCATACGGATGATCCAGGAGTTGTGAGTGGCCTGCTGGTGCCACTTACTCACATCAAACTGGGCAACTGGTGGCAGAAACCTGATCAGAGGGGGTAAAATCAGAGGGCACCTTTCACAAGAGCTAGGCGGACTGCCCAACTGTCCACAGGAGGGGCAAAGAATAGGGTCTGGTTGGAATGGTGTGTGTCTGCGATGTGTGTGTGGAGGCGTCTTGGCACTAGCTTTCTGAAGTCGGCGCGGGAAACAGAAGGTCGAGTCCCACAATAGTCTCCCATGGGGCATCCACAATACCAGCTCAATGACCGCAGTCAACAATACTCTCAAGGCCTTTTATTCAGAGAGTTCAATGGACCAGACACACCCAGCGGCACTTTCCGACACAAAACAAGATCCTGGCACACACACACACACACACACACACACATACATATTCATACAGCCTTATATAAATGACAATATTGCTTCTAAAAAAGAGGCTTTCAGTAGTGGATCTGTCTAGAATCAATTCTATTTTACAGCAAAGGGGACGCCCCATTAAAACTTAGCCGTAAAGGTTAGCCATGGTTCAAATTAGTAAATTTGGATAAGTTAATAAATAAATAAACAATATATTAACACAATAAAAATAGAATTTTGTCAAAATGCACACATAATTATGTTTAGTATGTTATGTAGATTATGTAATGTTAGTTTATAATGCTACGATAGAGATAAACCTATTAATCTGATGCTTTAAAAAAAACAAAAAACATTAATTTAAAGGACTCATCGAAGTGAATGAGTTTGAACAAATCATCACAAAGGTCAATGTATTTCAATTAATTAAGTTAACCAATTCATTAAAAAGAATCAGACTTCAAGGATTCATTTTAAGTGAGTGTGTTTGATTACTAGATTAGTTTGCGCAACTTTAAATCAGCTAAACAAAACAATATTACAAAAAACTGCTACTTGTTGGAAAAAGTGGCTTATAGCAAAAAAAAAAAAAAAATAAGTTTCGAAGATAGCTGAGCTTCTTTTATGCTACTACAAAGTTAATAGCATCGCTACATTTATTTGGTGCTCCCCAACACTGCTTCTGGTTAAGTTTTGACAATGTACAATATGTTAAATAATTTCATTTTAGCTGTAATATAAGACATGAGGAACTAGTACTGATCATTTGAGAAGGTGAAAAATGAGGTGAAAAGACATTAAGCAAACCATGGTGAGTGTAGCACAGGGCTGCTACCACAAAAATGAAAAGATGCAGGCTCCTTCCATCTTTCTTGCACTGTGCTTTCGCTCCGAAGATGTTTATTTGTCTAAAAAGATCTACAAACAATCACTTCACTCGACAGGAGAGAGAGGTTTCCAGTCAGGAGGAGATTTAATTAGGGAAATCTCATTAGGTTTAACAAAATTAAGCGTAAAACAATCCTCGGCAGGGCTCCGAGAGCGAGAGGGAGAGAAAGAAAGGGGGAATTTGGGGTTATGAGCGATTAGAGTCAGGAGGATATTGAGTCACTTCCATGCTGCTGTGGGGGAAAATGGCTCTAGATACCCAGCTGTTTTCACACTCAATTAAAGAGACTTGCCTGGCTTTTACCCCCTCTGAAAAGCAAAGAGTTAACCCTTCTGCATATTGCCACACACACAAACTCTCTCACTCATCCACAACGTAATTCCACCCTGAGCCCACGATCCATTAAAGACACAAATTGTGTTTTCTAACAAATTTGCACTATAAGGACATAACAAAAAGTGCTACTGAAGTGAGGAAACAATCGCTTAAACAACACAGTCGGGGTGATTGCAGATGAACAGCAAGTGCTGGAAAATTCATTTCGAAATTCATCTGTAAATGCCCAATTCTGACTAAACCAGCGAGGAATAACTCAGCGACTCCAGAAGAGCAATATCACTGCAGAGAAATCACAGGTTTGTATATTCTAGGTGGTTCGATAGGTGTCACTGCATTTTTATCAGCCATCTACAAAAGTGTGAGAGTATTTTATTTGCCATCAATACTATAAAAAAAAACTTTTACAACAGTACGATTATGAAAGGCTGCACTTCACGCATGGCTACAAAAGCTGTTTGGCGCATTTGTGAAAACAACCTTGGTTTACCATTCTCACATTAAAATGGAAGAAAAGAATCTGGCGACGATCATGACTCCGTTCCAACACCTAGTGAGTTGCCTAGCTGTCTGCTGCCTACATAAGCAGCTGCTATCATCCTAAAATGAAAGTGAACCTCATAAATGGTGAACTGAGAATGAAAGCTGAGGCAGCAATGCTAAACAAGTGCTTTCACACAAACTTTTTAACATTAACGGCATCGTTTACAGTTAATTTCTATGGAATTTGTTGTTAGCATGTTGCTAAGCTAACTCTAATAAGCATAAGATATCAACAGCTCAGACAAACATTTGTGTAAAATAGTAGTTTTGTATTTAGATCCAATAACTTTTTACTTTTCAGTATTAAATTAATACAATACAATACAATTATAGAAAAATAGATTTTTACCCAACCCTGATTTTAGATGACCTACAATAACATTTGCATCAGGGGCATGCCTAAAATTACTAATGGGCAGCTCACCATCTTTTGGAAAAGAGCATATGTGTTTTTTAATTGGACATGGAAGTGTTGATTTAGGAACTTACAGTTTGCTTGTTCTCAGCATCGGAGCATCTGAAGTTGGAGTCGATCCGACAGCACACTGCCCTCCAGACAGTCTACAACACAAGAAAATAAGCCTTCTGAGTACAGTTACATCTAATGGTCTGCACTCTAATAGCAAGCCTGAGTTTATTACTCCAGCCGCATTACAGCACAACTTGTAAAACGAGCAGAAATGTTGATTTAGGTATAAGCAACACTGCATGCTTTGGAAACGGGGATCTTTTTTATTGACGCTGCGTGATACCCGTGGACCTGCTGACCCACAATTTGAAAAAGTAATTTGATATTTTGCGTGAAAGTATATGTATGCATGTGTCCTGCTGTTCTGGCTTAATAGAGGCTGTATGTGTGTGTGGAAGCTTAGGTAGGTGGGCAAACAAAGATAAAGACAGGGGTGGGAATGGCAGGAATGGCTGCCAGCCCCCCACGCTTCAGTCTGTCAGTATAGGTTCATGTGAAACCTTTCTCGGGTTTCTTCCATACTACAAAGAAAACATTTTAGGGTTCTGTAATCCCTCCCGCCGCCTCCCAAAGCCCCAGAGCCCTCCACACACATACAGTCCGCAGCCCACCTCCCTCTCCCCCTCATGAGACCTGATCTGCCTTCCTGTTGACGTCAAAGTGAATTAGAGCAAGGAGAGCGCAGCGGCTCCCTCCGGGGGGCTGGAGGGCTAATCATGCTGTTCCTCACCAGCCTCAGAGGAAGCATTAGCGTTCCTGTTGCAACAGACCACCACATCTACAGCACAGTGCCCCTTAACAAACAACCAGGACACCACACACATACAAACAGATTATTTACAGAAATACACACTAATAGGTCCCTCATACACACCACAGTGCTCTCCAAACAGTACCAGATGAACAGAAGATTTGTGGCTTTGCCCTTACCAACCCTCGTTCAAACAGCCAGTGAAAGTTAAACTTTAGGGTAAACCTCTTTCTCTAATACACAGAACACCTCTGTGAAATACCTAATTCCAGCCTCCCTCAGTCTCCACACTGACCTCCTGCACTCCCTAGACCAACTGAATAATGATTCTACATATAGTGAAGGAGACGGCTGAGAAGATATAGTTAATAGTTAATAGATAATAGTTTTTCTATTTTAATATACAAATCCGATTCCAAAAAATTGGGACACTGTACAAATTGTGAATAAAAAGAGAATGCAATGATGTGGCAGTTTCAAATTTCAATACGCAAACTTCAACCATATCAAATGTTTAAACTGAGAAAATGTATAATTTTAAGGGGAAATTTTGATTTTAAATTTCATGGCATCAACACATCTCAAAAAAGTTGGGACAAGGCCATGTTTACCACTGTATGGCATCCCCTCTTCATTTTACAACAGTCTGCAAACATCTGGGGACTGAGGAGACAAGTTGCTCAAGTTTAGGAATAGGAATGCTGTCCCATTTTTGTCAACTGTCTTAGGTCTTCTCTGTCGCATCTTCCTCTTTATGATGCGCCAAATGTTTGCGCCAGAGAAAATGCCTGCGCTTCTGGATCATGCTTAGAGATGGCTTCTTTTTTGACCTTTAGAGTATTAGCCGGCGAACGGCGAATGGCACGGTGGATTGTGTTCAATGTTGTTCCAGAAATTTATGTGCGACAATGTTTTCTGGAAGTATTCCTGAGCCCATGTTGTGATTTCCATTACAGTATCATTCCTGTATGTGATGCAGTGCCGTCTAAGGGCCTGAAGATCACGGGCACCCAGTATGGTTTTCCGGCCTTGACCCTTACGCACAGAGATTGTTCCAGATTCTCTGAATCTTTTAATGATATTATGCTCTGTAGATGATAATAACTTCCAACTCTTTGCAGTTTTTCTCTGAGAAACTCCTTTCTGATATTGCTCCACTATTTTTTGCCGCAGCATTGGGGGAATTGGTGATCCTCTGCCCATCTTGACTTCTGAGAGACACTGCCACTCTGAGAGGCTCTTTTTATACCCAATCATGTTGCCAAATGACCTAATAAGTTGCAAATTGGTCCTCCAGCTTTTCCTTATATGTACTTTTACCTTTTTCGGAATGTGTAGCTCTCATGAAATCCAAAATAAGCCAATATTTGGCATTACATTTAAAAATGTCTCTCTTCCAACATTTGATATGTTACCTATATTCTATTGCGAACAAAATATGTTTATGAGATTTGTAAACTATTCCATTCTTTTTTTTATTCACAATTTGGGTTTGTACATTAAAATGTCATTTATTCCTGTGATGCAAAACAGATTGCCCATCAAGGGAACTTTGAACTGCGTCCTCAAGGAGTCGCTATGGGAAATGCCTCGTCATGAAGCATAAACTGAAAAACACCAACAACACGTTGGCCGATGACAGCCCATGACGACACTACCACTGCAACGATAGTATAAATAGGCACCGGGAGAACACGTCATCCTATTCTTTGTCTTTATTGACTGTTTTGTTTGAAGCATACAGCATTTAGGAGTGTTTCTCACCAGAGGCTTTGCTCTGATACTTGCAGTTCACACGGCTCGCGTGCTGTGGGTGTGTATGAGTAGTGAAGAGCAAGCGCATTCAGCTCTCGAGGGGCTTGGATGCGCTCTGCTGTGCTCATTGTGATGAATTCGCAGGACTATTGAGGGGGATGTGAGTTTTTCACCATTTACCCAAGTTTGTAGACAACGTCTGCATGAGTGCATTCACATCTCGTGGGAATAGCGATGCATTTGTGGCAGCAGTTTCACTCGCACTTGATTTCTGTGGTAATCTAACAGTTGGGCGGAGTGTGTTTAGCTCCCGCAGGAGCTAAATGCATGCTGCTCATTGTGTCGCGGTGAGAACATGGAAAGGATCTGATGGGAAATTTCTCCCAATCAATAATTTAGGAAATAGGAAATGTATAGTGTGGGTCTGTCTGCAGTTGTTTGAAAGATGGTTTATATCATGTCCTACTCAGATAACCACATTATGCTGCATTCCGTTTTTTTTTTTTTTTATAAAACATACAATTCATTCTCGTCTCGCATACTAGTTATGCCAACATCGAGGGGATGCGTGAGAATGGTTATGAGAATATGCTACCTGTTGAAGAGAAGCTGCCCTGCTATCTCTTCATGATGGATGCATCTTCTCTTAAGATGTAAGCTTTTTAAGATACATGTCACCTTTCAAACTTTTTGATACCTCTGTCGAGACAGTGGTTGAGAAGTTCAGAGAGGCAAAGGCATGTTCAGCGGCCTTCAAATTCTTCCTTCCACGAAGGTCCAGGTCTGAGCCCGTATAACCCAGGGGTCCTAGCCCATCTTGATCTGAGGATCAGAAATGGGCACCGAAGGCTTTTGTCATGACTCACGCCCCTCCCCCGCATATGAGGAATCACGGGTCTTTATTCTTTTTTTTATGTATTATAAAATTATTGGGTCGGAACTCGGTATCGGCAGCTACTCAAAATCAAATGACTCAAGACTCGGACTCGAGGGCGAAAAAACCTGATCGGGACATCCCTAATATCTGTGAACAGATGCTTGGGAAGCTTTAAATATACATGCTAAGCTCTGTGTACTTTCTGAAATCCACATAAGTGGTAAGTGTGCACGCAAGACACTGTACACTTTTCTGAAATCCTGTACGGTAAGGGTTAGACATTTTAGCTTCATTCTCTTTCTCTAAATTGGTTTCGGGCGCTCGAGTACTCTCCCATTCTGAGGAGTGAATTCCTCACTCTGTGGACTATTCTTGTGGTAGTTTGGCAGCATTCGGCTTTATCAAAAGGGTTGCCTATGAGCGCTACTCCTTTCTGAATTCTGAGCTCTCATCTCATGTGAAAGTTGAGTTCTCCGTTTTCTCAGAACACCTGGAACCAACAGCATCAGGTGAACTAGGCTCTTCCTCCAACTCTCTGATGCACTGATGCATGAGTTTTTGGCTAACTTGCAGCATGCTTACCCTTCTAAATCTAATGATCATGCTGTAGGTCGAGCCCCCCTCTAGTTGAGAGCTGGGTGTATGCTCCCTCAGCTAGGTAACCTACTGCTAGCCATTCCAGAATTGGAACATTCTGTAGGTTGAGCCCCCTCTCTTATTGAGAACTGGATGTGTTGCTCCCTCAGCTAAGTATATTACTGCTAGATGTTCCAGCACTGAATCATGCTGAAGGTCGAGCTCCCCTGTCATTTGAGAGCTGGATGTTTGCCCCTCCCATCAGCTAGATATTTACTATTAGCCACTCCAGCATTATACCTTAGATCTTAGAGTGGATGACTCTGAAACATACTGGTTTTTGGATGTACCATTGCATCTATGAGCTGCTTTTTCAGAGTGCCACGAGAGCCTCTTAGAATGGTATCCTTAAATCCATGTTATGGTAAATGTGCATGTGAAGTCTTTGCGCACTTTCTGAAATCTACACTGTGGTATGTTCGCACGCTAGTATGCTGCGTTCTTTTCTAAAAACCTATATGGTAAGGGCTTTGCGCGGTTGCTTTGTGCCTTTTCTTTAGCTGGTAAAAGCCCCGTTCATCATGGGCACCACTCTATATGTATCCACAGGATACCTATTTAAACAGGGAGTTTCTACTAGGGATCTGTTGAGACAGTTCCTTCAGCGAGCTTATGCAAGAGCAAGTTGTAGGCCCTGTGTGACAGGCAAAGACTTTGTATGATGCTAGGCTCTTGGTCTTATCCTTTTAAAGGAATCTATTCTTGATTCCAAGCCTTGAGTTCTACCCCTGGCCCAGGAGTCTGGCCCTAACAGTTCATTTTGCGTATGTAGCCTAGGCCTTTGGCTGTAAGGGATAATATCACGGACAGCCATCTAATGCCTCAGGGGCAACTCCCATGGAAATGGTAGAGTTGGTACTTAGTGCTCGCCATGGTTCTGGCCTGCACTCCCCTCAGCATGGTGGCATGGGTAAACCATTCCTCATAGCGACCCCTAGAGGACACAGTTCGGAGTTACCTTGAAAGGGAATGTCTCAGGTTACTTATGTAACCATGGACACTGCATCCTCTAGCTTCCTGCCATGCTTCGGAGGGCAAGTTTCAGACGAAGAAGTGGATGACATGTTCTTCCGGCACCTATTTATGCTATAGTCGCACCGTTAATGAAGTCGCCGGCCAACGTGTTGTTGGTGTTTTTCAATGTATGCTTCAGACACGGGTCATGACGAGGCATTCCCCATAGCGACCCCTAGAGGACGCAGTGTCTCGTTCCCTACTCAAGGAATCATGGTTACTGTACATTAGTAACCTGAGATGATTTTCATCATCATTAATCCAGTCTTCAGTGTCACATAATCCTTCAGAAATCAATCTAATATGCTGATTTATTATCATATATGGATATTGATGTGCTGCTTAATATTTTTTGGAACCTGTGATACTTTTCTTCAGGATTATTTGATGAATAAAAAAGTAAAAAGAAGAGCATTTATTTAAAATATCCATATTTTATAACAATATATACTACAGTTCAAAAGTTTGGGGTCATTAAATTTGTATTTATTCTTTTTTTAATTCATTCTTTCTTTTATTCAGCAAGGATGCGTTACATTTTTAAGAAGTGATAAAGATTTATTTTTTTAGAAAAGATATTTTGAATAAATTATGTTCAAAACTTTTTATACACAAAGAATCCAGAAATATGTGACCAAAAATAAGACTACACAGTCTACAGCAGTCATTAGATCAATGCATATCAAACACCATGAATCATATCAAACTCTAAATGCTCTTGATTTTGACCCGAGAAATGTAACGTTTATGTGGTAATTACCCACAATGCCTTGCCAGTAACAGCCCCCCAGCTGTTCAAAGACTGCGAGAACAACATTTGCTGCCGGGGGTTTAGAACTTCCTGTTACTATGACAACTATGGAACAATTCATATTCTGTGTGTCTCTCCTCTAATAAAGTGTGTAACATTAGGGCGTAATTGTATTTCTGTGCAATATATGAAAAAGCCCTCTGCAGTGATAAATGCCTGATAGCAGTCATCAAAAACATCTCCAAGAAGGCTCACATATACACAATACAAAAGATATATATATTAATAATAATAATAATAATAATTAATCCACAAAAACAACTCTAAAATATTAACAACTGTCAGGACGATACGCTGTGTTAAAATATCCTGTCTTACACTGAATCCTTTTAACTTTCTCAAAAGAGATAATTGCTGTTGAGTTTCCTTATATAGACACTATTTGCCTGCTGTGTAAAAGATAGATCCTTATCAATCTCAGTGCCCAAAATTAAAAGGTCTCAACCTGCTCCACTACCCCCTCCTCCCCATCCTCCACCCTCCATTGGATTTTTTTTCACATATACAGAAAATAAAATAGGCAATAACACACACCCCTGTGGAACCCCTGAATTCACAATAATACTGTTAGTTTTAAAACCACACTGGCTGACTGTTGAGTTCTATCTTTGAAAAACTATCAATAGCATTACGAGGCATCACGGTGTAAAGTCTCTTTAAGATCACTTATAGTAACTTATGGAAGTGTGGCAGGACCAAAGAGGTTGAGTGGAATGAAAGCAGAATTCCTGGGAATTAGAAGGGATTTACTGGACAATAGCAGGTTTTCCCACTAGTGTAACTAGACTCTTGTTGGCGTCACGAGAGGCTTAAACTTCACATTAAACCAGTGTGCAGCTGACACAGGAGGCCGCTCTAGACACAACAAGAGGAATATGAAGCATCATGCAGACACACACACACACACACACACACACACACACACACACACACACACATATATATATATATATATATATATATATATATATATATTTATATATATATACAAACTGAGAACAAAACAAATGCACAAGCTGCATGAAGCAAAAGTTTATTTTTTTTTACCTTTCAGGCCGATGCACAAACTCACAAAATAATATTAGCGCTTAATGAATCATGAATCGTGTCAAAACAACACTTTCCCACTCAGTGCATAACACATTTTGCTCCAACTGAATCTTGGAATATTTGCCGCAGTCACTACATTAGCAAGCTGCGGAAATCCAAACAGGAGAAAGACTTAACTGCTAAAAATATCTTCAGGCATAGCAATGAGACAGGTAGATCCAGACTCTTATCCGAAACAAATCCTTCTAAATCTTTTAAATGGCACACCACCTCACCATTAAATTTTAATTTTCCTCAAACTTTTGGAGAAGAGTTTATGGGAACTTTAAAACCTGTAAAACAGTCGACCTCTGAATGGAAGACTCACACATTTTTATTAAGCTGATGATGTCACAGCAGCACTAGATTGCATCATAAAGGTCATATTTTAATAAATGAATGTAAACTGATTGTTTCATAATTGCTTTCAGAAATACTGAATTTAAAACTGTATTTTTTACACAAGGCTGCATTTATTTGATGAAAATACAGTAAAAACAGTAATTTTGTGAAATACTGTATTATTAAAATTCTATTTTAATATATTTGTATAAATGTAATTTATTTATGTGATTCCAAAACTGCATTCCCCAGTCTTCAGTGTCACATGATCCTTTAGAAATCATTGTAATATAAAAAAAGAATAATAATAATCTTATTTTTACCAATGTTGAAAATACTTTTCTTATTTTTTCTTATTATCCATCCTATAATTTAAAAAAAGTCTAAAAATGTATTATTATTATTTTCCAAAATTATTTGTAAATATTACAAATTACACATTATTATAACTAAAACTTAATTGACAGAAGGTGATGGTCACCTTGCTGTGCGGAATATGCATCCCTTAGCTCATATGCTCTTTCGTTTCTCTCCACTCACCGGAGCTCTCTGGCCCTTAGCCAAAATCCAGCTCCCATCTGCCCAAACCCAGACACTCTCTGAGGCCTGCAGCTTGCTCTGCTTCCTGTCCTGGGACTTCAGGAATGAGAGCTGGGACGCGGGACAGTCAGGCACTGAGCTTTCAGCAGATTCCCTGGCTTAAGATGATTTTCATGAGTCTGTCACATACACACACACAAGATGAGACACACACACGTGCAGGCTCATGGAAACACATATGTGCAGTCTAAGGCCAAAAAGAGCAAGTACATACAATACATTATAAGTGTGCACTATTATTGTACATACATGCGTTCTTTCATTACTGAGACGGTAACAAACTTCAGTTATCTGTCAATACTATAACACCAGATGAGTTATTCCCTTTCAGATCACTAAACAGCCATCTTGGTATTGTCCCCAGGAAGCTATTTTTTGTAAAGGTAATTGGCATACTGTACAAATATTTTACATTTATGCATTTAAAAGGTACAAATTAAAGGTATACACTTTTATCCAAAGCGATTTACAAATGAGGATTAGAAACAGAATAAATTTAATAATATACATTTTTTTTATAAAACTGAAAATATAAAAGCTAATTCAAATATATATATTTTTGAAATATACACAATAAAATAAAATAATAAAATAATACATAATAAAATAACACTGCTCCAAACCTGTTTGTTAAGATTACAGTATATTTCACTGTCACATCAGTAAAATCTTTAAAAAAATAAATAAAAAGCAATATAAATATAATAAAAAAGGGTTTACTAACTTTTTCATTTATGAAATAAAATAAAAAGGTTTCACTCACTTGCTAAATAAAATTATCTTTTACGCTGTTACTTCCTCTTAGCAGTAGCCTGGTTTTCTATTAAAAAATGCACATATATGACAATTCCCGCTTTGAGTTTGCAACAGCAACTTTGTTCATTGTGTTAAACACATTTCAGAAACAAAATCCTTCCACCACAATGATATCCTTGTCTTGATATTTCATCTAGCTTTTAATTTAATCTAAAGTAGCATTTATCAGGCTTTCCACGGCCACTGAAGCTGTATCAACCATTCTGATAATACTGGTAGGTTTAGAAAGGACAGTGAGTAATTCCTCTACATGCATTCACCATGACCTCGCACTCTGTTTTTCCACCCTCCTTTTCTCACGGGAAGGAAAAGGTTAACCCTTTTGCTCTTGCTCAGGCCAGTTGTGTTTATTGCTAAAGTCAGCTGAGCTAAAAGGTGTGATGAGCTGTATTATGTGTCTATGGTGGTTTATAAATACCTCTAGAGTGCATACGAACAGCAGGACTGTGGACTGCGACACAACACAGATATAAAAGGCAGGTGGATGCCATATTTTGCATTACTGCCACCTTCTGCGCATTGCTTCGCACTTCTGTTCCAAATCTGGCAAAGATGCATTAGCCACCTGGGTGCATGGGCCCAACTTCTCTGCCTAACGGTGAGGGCATTCGCTGTCCTCGCTCTTAACAAAAACTTGTGTCATCCTACCCCTCCTATGGCAGAGCGCCACATGCGTGCGTCTACATTTCCCCCACACTCTGGGGCAGCAGCTGTTTATGTTTCACTTTTAGCTCAGAGCTGTCATCAGTCCTTTCTGAAGGGCAACGCTATAAAGTTCTAACAGTCAGGGAGCACAAGATTGTTTTCCACGCAGTTGTGGTCGATAAATGGCTGATGCATCGCTGATCAGTCTCCTGGCTGTTATCGCACCCAGTGTTTGCGGGCTCACATTAATATCATCCCCCCCATGGCAAGTGATGATTTCTCCGAAGACCATCCGTTTCTAGAGTTTCACACAAAGCGGAGAACATCGTCTGCTATATTTATCTCCCTCTACGTTTTCAATTGAACAGTCACCAGAAGTCTCACGGCTAGCAGCTGGAGAAAACTGAAGTACAGGCGTCTGTCCGTTAGATCATCAACTAGTCAATTCAGTAAGGTCACCTACACAGTAGAGTTTACACTGCATCAGAGCACACTGAGAATCCATTCATTTCAATGGGGAAGGTGCACTGCAAAGGAAAAGTGGAAAAAACATGATTGCTTTTGATATAATATAATATAATATAATATAATATAATATGTGTGAGTACACTGATTTGGGAATAAAATTTAGTTTAATGTTCAAAGCTATTCCCAAACATTACAGCCAGAAAACACTAAGTCTGCAACCTTTTATATGTTTACACTCCACTTGAAAGGAAACAACTTTATGCCTTATGGGACCCCTAAAAACAAACCAGATCGAGAAGCAGAGATATGTGGTTTAGCATAGTTGGAACATCCATTATAAAGCCAAAAATATGTTGTTGAGGCCTTTTGTTGGTGACTGCAACCGCCTCTTAAATCTGAAATGACATGAGGTTTTCCCAAAACTGTCGGCACATACTGTACGTACGCAATAAAGCAGCTGGTGTGTGCGAGCATGTGTGTGAAATCTCTCATGTGCTGGAGGAAGGCAAAGCACCCTGCAGCCTAAAATCGTGCTGCTTATACTGATGTATGAAATATCACCCACCAGCAGCTCTAAACAGCACTGAGCTCGGAGGAAATCAGATATAATGATGAACTCTCGCACTGTTGGACTGATAAAAACAAGTACATATATATAAATAGATAGATAACAGATGAATTAGTAACTTCTTCCAACACTAAATTGCACAGCAATTGTGCAAATCACTTTTTACTTATTAAAATAGATCATTTAGGGACATTACACTTTATAGGATTATTCTGCAACCAGTTTGGTACAATAACACTAAGAGCCTCCCTTGAGAAAAGTATGTTTTTATTGATGCTATAAGAACTCCTGTATGACTTTGCTCATAGCTATTTTGAGCTACAATATTAATAATGAAACAAATATTCATTCAGATCAGAGCAGTCACTGTAGGCCAGCTTTCCACACATTCCCAAATCCATTCCCACAACTTATGGAACTTAATTAATTAATTAAATTAATAATTTTATAAAAGCCTAAACATCCTTGTAACTTTTGTGAAGAACTTGGTGTTTTTTATTAGTATTTCAGCAGCTATCAATATAAATACATATTAAAAAGCATTAACAAAGAGAAAATCAAAATTCTGTCTTAAAATAACTGCAATAATTTCAGAGATTTTTATTAGCCACATTTTAAACATTATGAATAAACAAGAAAGTTTCTTCTTTACACTCTACTTCAAAAATTAGTTTTATTCAGATTTTCACATGTGGTTTTTTGTTAAGCGAAATTTTCTAGCAATTTGTCAATGATACTTGTTTCTTACACCGTTTTCAGTGTATTTTTTGATGATAAATTTCACTAAGCACCAAGTGTTTCCTCAAAAATCTGAAAAACAAAATATATTTTGGATACTGTATATACACCATATACATTATTTACAGATCTCTTTATATATTTATAGCATTAAAGGTTTATTCAAAGGATCAGTAGCCCCCTAAATATTCAAACTAAACTGAATTATCTGGCCTGAGTTGAAAGAAAAAAAGAGGAAACAGTTTCCAAGAAGAAAAACTTTAGCAAGCTGTAAATCAAAGACTGCGGCTATAGCCACCGGGAATCCAGGTGCTTTATGACGTCCCAGAGGCTGCTTCGTCCTAATGCATTTTATTAGAAAGCAAAAAAAAATTTCTTCCTAACAGTATTTGCAAAGCAACAGGCCAATAAAACAAGCTGAGATAGACCACTTTGCAAATACAACTCAGATCCATTTATCTGGATTGATGTGCATTAATAATGCTTTTAAAGCAAGTGAATTAGATGTTATTCAGGAGTCACTCACCATCTCTATAAGGAAAACCATTCCAATGCATTAATAAAGGGAAGAATAACTCAAGTCTTTGCTGTTAAGTAATTCTGTCATGTACTGACGCCATTACAGGCATTTTGCAGACATGCATTTACCGATCAATGGCTTTCAATGGCTCTGAGTTTGAAAGAGAATGATGGAAACGTGGGGGGTTCTGTTCGAAACACAACAAAAGATGCACAAATAGATCAGCGGGAGAGGAAACTCCGATATAGCTCAGTGTCAAAGGTCCAAATGAAATCAGGTGGTTGGAATCAATGGTGGTCTGTGTTTGAATGCTCCAGAGGACAGAGCAGGAAGTGTGAATGGGAGAAAAACATGCCTTTATGAATGATGTCATTGAAACGGGATGGATCGAGATGCCACTTTCAGAGAAGATGGCTTTTACAGTAATAGATGAGAATTCAATGCACTATTTCAGCTCTAATAAAAACGCCGCACTCCAAAAGACAGGAGAGCAGAATGCACACAATGCACCGCTGGAGAACATCTATCTCTCTCCAGTCGCGCCAAATGACACCAACATATGAAATGTGTAAAACATGTGAGAACTACAATTCTCATGCTCACTCTAATAGAGAAAATATTAAACATCATTCTCTCTCAACCTTAGTCAAGCACTCTCCTGCCTCTAGCACATTATTTTAATTTGACTGGTTATTATACTCATGCATATATTTATATATTTAGTGGGAGGAAGATATGAATTGGTCTTGGGTAGTTTTTTTTCCTTCTTTGATCTCAAACAGAATTCAAATAAAAGATTTTCAACCTTTGTCTGTGTTGAAAAAGTACTCAAAAATATAATAAATTCAGGATTTGGTGGAAGTGTTCACGTTTCCCTTAGTGACTTTGAGTGAGTACATTTATTTGGATTATCAGCATTCCACTAGAGATAAGAACAAAGGCACTTGGAGGTTTACAGTCTTGTTCAAGGTTTTTAAATTCAGAATTAATAATAAGCTGCTGCTAATTTGACTCTGCTTTTGATCCTGGTGAAGTAATTATGTTTGTTCTTATGAACAACTTTGTCTGTTATTTGCATAAGATAATAATCGCAAAAATATAATAAAAAAAGAATATATATAAAGAAAAAAAGTTACTTTTTTTTTTCTAAAGCAACATTGTTCTGCTAGTTCAAAAGTCAGGGCATTGGTGTGCAGTTGCTAAGGTGTTGCTCAATATTAATTGGTCTCGGTCACGTTCAAAAGATCCCACCCAGAAATCACAATGTGATAGTCTGGTTTCTAGAACTGGCTTGGGTCCCTCCTGCAATGGAAATCTTGCAGATTTGTGTTCTTCAAAAATTAAGATCTCTTAAAATGATAATTATGACTTCTCTTACACCATTTAGGATATTTAAGAGTTTTTATGACTTTTTAAGGACCCACACAGACCCTGTTTGATGAACGGCCTGGCAGGGTCATTATAGTTAAGTAAAACTAAAACCATAAAAGGGCTCACAAAATTTCAAAATCCTTGGTACCCCTTCGGGCAGGCATTCTTTAGGTTTTGGTAGCCCACAATTAATTTAACTTTACAAAACAGCATGATCAGCAAAAACTGTTAGGGATGTAACAATTCACTAAACTTACAATGCGATAAAATTCAAGATACAGATTACACAGTACAATTGTCTTACAAATTATATATATATATATATATATATATATATATATATATATATATATATATATATATATATATATATATATATGTATTACAAAATGAGATTATTATAATTATATTTATTAAATTATGAAAGAAAAGGTGTCCTTTTATTATTTTTTAGAAAAAAAGTTGCATATTTCTTTTTGAAATTGAAATGTTAAATAATAAAACTAACTTAAAAATTTAAAACAAATCCCAAATCAGATAAATCTCTTCATATAAACAAAGGCTTTGCCTGTGCTCCATTTAAAATCAGAGGCAACCACTAATATGAAAACTACGTACGTTATTTGTAGGGCTGCACGATTAATCACATGTGATTGTCATGCGTGTTTCTTTATTAAAGCTGGTTCTGTGATTAGTACTAAATATCCATCACCTGCTTTCAAATGGAGCGGCACTTAAGGGATACGCATAACAAACACATGCGATTAATCGTGCAGCACTAGTTATTTGGATTGAACAATTACCAAATCTGTAGCAAATACAAAAACAAAAAGGTCTATGACACATTTTAGCAATGTGAATGAGACACAAATGTCACTCTCTGACAGCAGGTGGCACTAATGGAACAACAGGTATTTATAGACTGCTGCCCCTTTAAGACCAAATGCACTGATCCAATATAATGATGCACAGTAGATTTCTTTCTCCACTGTAAGACATAACCGACTGTGTTTACGAGAATACTTGCAGAGTCAATTATTTTGGGATAAATTTGTGTTCATTCAGAAGGATACGTGAAGGAGGAATCCATTCTGTGTACACGCATTGTCTGAAACGTGGCTTTCTGTGCACGGCTGCATGCTTTAAATGAGTGCGAGCAGAAACCAGCGTGCTAACTTAGCTCTAAATGCAAGCAAATGTTTTAAAACGCAAATCAAGTTAGGAATTTTATATCATTATTCAAGATAGCCTGTTGGGCTGGACGGTGATACATTTTGGTAGCCCAACTAGAAAACACATTAGTCACTGTATGTCGGGCTAGTGATTTTGAATCTGATTGAATTTGAAACTAGTGAATTTAACTGAAATAAAATATAACATTACTCATTTTAATTATCTTGATGCACTAAAATAACTAAAACTGAAATAAACAATTATGAAAACAATACAGTTTGCAATACAGTAAGTACAAAACAAAAAAGTTACTAAAACTCATGTAACTAAAATGGAAAACATAAACAATAAAAACAGATTTAAATTTGTAATAAAATTATAACAATATCCCAGTGATAACTGGGATAACAACTAGCTCACTTCTCCTCAATAAGTCATACAATTTCAAGTATTGTATACCACTCGTGTGTAGTACAAACTGTGTGGGACAAGTTACATGCAAAAGTTTTAATGCTAAATATTCCTGATTTTCATACAATCTTTAATTAAAAATGTGTATCTATAATTTTGTTCAAGCTGTTTTTAATGTTGCAGATATATAGATATATAGAGTATAAGGACAGTCGAGGGCAGAATTTCATCAAGTCATTTGGCGACATCTATTTAAATGTGTGCTGACAAAGGACGACTTCATCACATTTGTAAACATCAGATCATTGCTTCATTTTTGAAAATGGACATTTTCAAGTCTGTGTTTTCTTGTAAACCAAATCAACGTCAGTTCCAACATATCATGCCACGTCTCTCTCCAAGGCCAGGGTGACATTAAAACAGCACGGCCCGTGATGTGAGCACCAGGCTACGGTGACCGTTAAGTGTCTGAACACATGTTAATCAAGCAAATCTTCCCCTACCTCCAGATCCCAGGAGAGGAGTTTGACCATCGTGCCTAGCGGTAGGAGAGCAGCACAACGAGGTCATTTGGATGCACAGCCGTCTAACGGCAATAACAGGCCCACACTCCTTTGAGAGCCATCAGGATCAGCAAAGGCTTAGTGGTGGAAGCCTGTAACAACAGAGCTCTGTCTCTGTGCATCTTAGAAGAGCGAAGAACAATGTAGCCTCATATTGCTTCACCTTGAACACACAAGACCCCAGCAGACTACAGGCTGATGAATAATTCTCATTTGAGCCTGCATTTTTTATTTTGCGATACAGTATCTAATTAACTGTCAACAGACAAATAACATGTGTACGATCTGAAAATCCAATTGAGACCTGTAGAAAAATGGGCATTTGAATTATTAGTGCCATGATTGGCATCAAAAATGATGCATTAGAATGGAAGATAATTTTCTAAATAGCTTTATGCAACTTAAGAAGCATTACAATTGGTTTACAATCTTCCTTTTGCCCAATTCACTTCCCTCATTTAGGGCGACTGAGTCATTTTATTAGTGATTAGACCAAAAGAGCTCCGGTTCCTGCAGTATTGAACCTCAGATTGTAATTTGCTCATAATGTGGAGAAGGGGAATATGCAAATAAAGTCAGAGTATTTTGTGTTTGCAGTTTTGCCCCTGGGCAGCTTGTCCCACGACACAAATCATCAATTAAGATCCCAGCAGGGATCTTGGCATTTAAATTAGCCCCATCCAACAACTTTTATCTTCCAGACAAAACATTACAGCCCTGTGATCGCTTGCACCGCAGAAATAAAACAGCTGATTAAATGAGATTTTACTTTGGGCGGAAAATGGACATGCAATGTCACTCATATATTGTCTTATGTATGATTAACAGATTATACAGCCAGTTTGTTACATAATATTTCTATATTTATATTAAGTCAATAATTTTCTCACCACGTTTTTGCAGAGAATGGAACTCAACATCGCAAATGATCTAATTAATGTATCAATTATAAGACAGTTCTCTCTTGCAGTTGTTCTAATATAAAGCATGTCTAAGGATTATCTTGGATTTTCAAGTGTAGGCTAATAAATATAACTATGTACAAATTAATTTAAGCTTGCAAACAGGTGTAAACTGCAAACAACCCTGACGTCTCTACAAAATTTTGTCACCAGTTTCTCACTTTACAAAGACCTTTACAATGTTCCCTTTGTTTCAGCCTCAGCTTTGCTATTTTATGAAGAGAATATAAATTTACGAGAATATTAATTTATAAAAAAAGCTTGTTTGATGCCTCAAATTATATTGAAAGTCACTAAACTTTTACAAAGGAACAATTCTATATCCAATGAGGAACTTAATAATTGACAATACCATGTAATGTTGTCTCTGCAAGTCAATATGGAACAATCAGCTTCAAGTTTTACAAATCAGAGGACAAATCTAAGAATTCACAAGAGAGTAATAAATAACACTTGATTTGCCAGCCAAATTAAAATAATAATAATAATAAAAATACACAGAAAATGAGACGACATAGCAGCAAACAGCCATTAAACTGACACCTTTTATAAAGTAATAGATGAACATCAGCTGCATCAAACATGCTTCTGATAGTATTTATAATACTTTTGACATGTGTTAATTATGGTCCGTTACCTACAAGCAACCGAAAGGGAAATTGGGAGTTTTGGGGCAGGATGCCCACAAGCATCACAACAAAGAAAAATATAAAATGATAAGGGACCTTAAAAGTAGCCTACGTTCTTTTAAACAACAATTCAAACCAAAACGTTAGAATAAAAGTTATTAAGAGTAGCCAACGTAGTTTCAACTGCCGCTAAATAGTCGCGAAAAGAATCGCGACGTGGTAACCATAACAACAGTACGCTCCTCAAACGCAGTTAACAAAACGTAAACATGTTATTGTTTATTAAAACTTTATTATAGTTTCACATACCACAAAACCATTTTAAAATAGGTTTCAAATGTTGTCATTGGTGAAAAAAAAAATTGCCACCCATAATTTACCTTAAAAGAAGTTGACTTAAGTCATTGTAATCTATAATATGCAATGCATAATGAGGGCAAACTGTCTTATTTTCTTAAACACTACTCTGATAATGTGCCATAATCTTATGTCAAACTGGCACAAGATCTGAATGCCAGATAAACAATTACTAAGTAACATCTTGTTTCAAAACTGAGCAGTATTAAACGAACAGTAAAATACAACAAATATTTAAACTTACTAAAAGCCAACAGGACATAAGTATAACTCTAAACACTGGCGATTTCAGAACACAACCCAATTAAAATTCTAAATGTGACTTTGATGCGTAACTTAGTCTATATTTTGCGCGTTATGAATATGACGAATCAGTCGTGTATTCCTTCGGGAAAAACAAACAAACAAAAAACAACAACAATAAAATGCCCTTTAAAACCTAACAAAAATGTCAACACAAAATAACCATCACATTTCACAAGTCCAAACGCATCATCCACCAAACAAAATCATCCAGAAAGACTCGTATGCGCTCCCCAAACTGCACGGCATCTTCTCCCGTCTTTCCTCCCTCCTTCTCTCGCACTCTTCTCTTCCTCCTCCTCCTCCCTCCGCTCACTCACACGCGCACGCTCTCTCTCTCTCTTTCCCTCACTTTCTCTCTCTCCCTCTCTCTCTGTCTATCATTCTCTCCTCTCAGCCCTCGGCCAGTCTGTATGAATAATGTCCTGCCTTTTGTAATGAGAGCGAGAGGGGAAAAAAACAGACTGGAGTGTTCGCCCGCTCCGCGCTCTGACATTGAAAATGAATGACAGCTTACCTGAATGCCAATCTTCATCAGACTGACACCAGGCTGACAACACAGCCTATACTCCCCTACACAAGCCGTGACGTCTGCCATATCAGACCCCTCCCATCATCTCCCCCCTCCTCTTTCTCTCTCCCCGTACCCCTCACTGCCGAGTGTACACCTCCGCGGTTCCTCTTCCACTGGCGTTATTCCGTGATATACCGAACACCCCGGGCCCTGCACGCGCATCTCCGGTTCATTAGCGGAGCTACGGCTGCAGGTCGCCTTAGCTGTTCCCCTAGTCGGAAAGCAGAGGAAACCTATTTATTTGTGGCACAAGAAACAAGAAAATGTGCCACTTGGTCAAATAAATCCCAGATGTATGTTTAGTTAGTTATATAGAAACTTAGCCCATAGACTACAAACAGAGTCACGACCGAGAAAGACTAATCTAGATCAAATATGCTAGGGGTATTCTTTTCTATCTTTCTTTCTTTTTAGGACCCCAATATAAATTTACAACGATTTCTACGTTCCTGTATACGGCTCATACAATGTGATATTACTAAAACTAAAACAACAGGTTATTTAGATTAATTGTCTTTTATACTGTCATTTAACTGTTGCCAAATAAAATATAACCAAAATATTATATATATAAAAATAAATCAAATGGAGATATTTATAATAGAATGTATTTGCACACCATACACACACATATATAGATAGACAGACAGACAGACAGACAGACAGACAGACAGACATATAGATAGATAGATAACGTAAATGATTTATACGCACTACGTATGCGCAGTGTTCACATGAACTACAACTACCATCAAACTGTTCGCTAGATACTGCAACCTGATTGGTCTATTCGAGACACAGGAAGTCTGGAGGTAAACAGAAGCGACAGTGTTTCCATGGAAATATTTTATAATTTCTGCAGCGTGTATCTTATCTCAGATCTGTATTTTTAGAAGTATGCAGTTGGTTTCAGCATTCGGTTGTTTTATGAGGTAAATATACAAGCTGTTTAGACTAATAGTTAGCCGTTAAAAGTCCTAACGTACAAGGGATTAGTTTGCTGGATTAAGCATTCATTTTTGATATACTGGAAGCTTCCCATCTTCATTTCGCATTGTTTTTTAGTAAAAAGATAGACGCGCCACATTGTTTGCGTTCATAACATCAGCTTGATATACTTACAGTGGATTTAGCGCATGTATCCATCATAAACACAAGAAATTCTTCTCTCGTCCAGCTAACGTTACAGGTAGCCTAGTGTGTGTGAGTGGCGAGGATGGCCGATGTGGTGTTAGGCGTTGGGACAGGTGTGTTTATCATCGCTTTAATCTGGATAGTGACTCTCGCGCTCACCATCGTTCTGTCGCGCGCAACCGGCACAACAAAGTAAGAAAATACTTTCAGGTTTTCGACACGTGCTTTGTCTATAGTAACTCTATTGTATCATGAATAATCAGGATGTTTTCGCCTCACCAGGTTAGGAATCATTCCTATATTTCTTCTGGCGCTCACCGTCACACTGGTTTTAGTGTTCTTCCCTCGCTCCCCTGAAGTTCCTTCCCCTGAGAAAGCAGTTCAGGTGAGTGCAGCAATTTGCATAATGTGCATTATTATAAATATAATGCAATTGTATTATCCTTGCCAAATGTGCAGACAGAAAAGCATATGAAAACCTAATGTACAAGGGATTTGATAAGTGTTGTTTTGTTGTATTCAATTCTGATAATTATGCTTGAAAAGAGAGTAAGGTGCACTGTTCAGCTCTGTGTGAGAGTTATATTTGACGAAGACATGTGCTGGTTTATCTCTCCTCAACAGCAGACGAGCAAAAACACAACAGCTTTTCCCTAAGTTTGTCTTTGCCAAAACCAGCCGCTCTGAGCTGCCAACTCACCCTCTTGTCTGCACAAACAAAACCCAGACCATTTACCTTCCAGTCTTCAATATCACAACAGAAACATGTTGACTGAATCAAATCTTCCTATGCCTTTGACCTAAAATTAGACAAGACAGAGTTCACTAGTCAACATTTGAAGTGGATCAAAGAAGTTAAAGTAAAAAAAATAATAATGTTGACTAGTGTAGTTCTTTTAATATCTTGCAACAGATGTTCTCAGATTTACAACTCAGTTTTTTTTTATATCAGCAAGAGGCATTATAAAGACGTGCAAGTTTTTGATGTTAAAACATCTTTTACAAGTTGATACCATTTAGGTTAGCGTACACATATTAGCTTTAATCAATTTAGGAATTAATATAAGATCTTATAGTGGAACAGCATAAAGATAAATTCTAAAAACAAAACAGCATGCAAGTCTCTCATGACTGTAAGCATGCATGTAGTACCATACATTGTGCAGTAGACTCTCATTTGTGGATAGTGCCAAATCCATGTTACCACCATTGCTGATTTGCTTGCAGCGGGTATGACTAGATACGTTTTTTTTTTTCTTGACAGGTGACAGTGTATTGTATGAGAAATGGGGTAACCCCTCGTTGTTGTACAAAGGAATAATATCACAGTGCCAATTAGGCCAGCCCCAAACAGGAAGCTCACTGCCGCACATTCAATGCCACATTAATAAACATGGCCTCTGCTCTGTGCTTTGCTAGCCGGCTAATTGGCGAATTAGAAAGTGAGATGCGTTAAACGAGAGAACACTGCATTCGCCTGAGACAGAGCCCCCTCCCACGTACACATGCACAGACACACACAAAGACACCTCTCTGTCTGTAGTTTAATGTAGGTTGTGGCCTCTCCCATGGTTTAGGGCCTCATACTCTAGTTGAGGTCTGTAGGGACGTAGGGTGCTGTTAGTATTCAACACTATCACCCTGTTCAGCTTTATTCATGGAGGAAAAACAGACAGCAGAATAAGAAATAATGGCAAGAAAGAAGTGTGTGTTTTTCTGATGTATGATCAAATAAAGTAAATCTTGATATATATATATATATATATATATATATATATATATCAAAAAATATATAAAAAAAAAAAAAAAAAAAATATATATATATATAGAGAGAGAGAGAGAGAGAGAGAGAGAGAGAGAAATCATATATTAAATATAAACTATATAGGTTACATTACTTTTATATTTGTAATGTTTTTTTTAGTTTTTTTTTTTAGTTTTTTAGACGATTAAATGCATGCAAAATAAAGGTTTTTGTGCAAACATGCATGTATATATTTAAGAAAAATATGTTTATATATTCAATATTTTATATATAATATAAATTATATGAATGTAAATACACATGTAAATACACAAATAAATACACACACACACGTATGGTTCTGAAATGATTCTGAAATGATTCTAATTTTCTGATTTGATTTTATTTGAAATATAAATATTTTCTATCATTATAAATGTCTTCACATTATTATGTCCTTGCTGAATGAAAGGTGTTAATAAAAATGTACATAAACACACACACACACACACTTTATTAGGTATAGTCTATCTGGTCTAGTGAAGGTTGCATTTTTCTAAGTTTTAAAAGTACCCTGCTGACCTCTAGTGGAGAAAAGCATAACATGCTGAATGGATTTCATGTTAATTAAAAATATTAATGGAAACATCAAAGCCCTCATGGCTTTAATTACTTTCCAGTAAACTGTATAATATGTTAAATAATTCAAGCCGTAAGCCTGTGATGTTTTTCAGATAGTGGATATGTTCTTCATCGGCCGATACGTGCTTCTGTCCTTGGTGAGCGTGGTGTTCTTGGCAGCCCTGTTCATGTTGCTGCCCTTACATTTCCTGGAGCCCGTGTATGCCAAGCCCCTTGAGAACACACTAGACCACAAGGCTTCATGTGCCAAAATCCTACAGATATCCTGAAGCGGGGCAGCCAACCTGGCAGCGCCGTCGATCAACGAGCCCCACTTGAGATGAGAGGACAGCAGAAGGTTCCAGGGCTTTTGTCTTCCTGTTCAAATCAGAGATGTCCACATATCTCTGAGAGCACAGCACAGAAGGGTCTGAATGCAGCACGTTTTCACAAGGGTGTGGTTGGGTAAAGTTTGTATGTTAGATATGTAATCAGTTTTGTTATTTTAAATGTAGTGCATTTTTACTGTTGAAAATAAAGAATACAACTTATCTTTCTGTCAAATTTCTAGTTTATTTCTTTAATTAGTGGTGTTGACCAAGGAGAGCATTAGGATTAGTGTTTTCTTCCCACTGTGACCAGTCAGTGGGTCCGAAATAAGAAACAGATCAGTCTGATTCATGAATGATTCCTTTAGACTGGTTTGTGAACCGATTATTAAGTCACTGAGTCAAACTCAATCAGCAGTTTAGTCTGATTCATGGGTGACCACTTGATCAAATCATTCATCGAAATGATTTGACGCAAAAGATTTGCTCCTGCTTTAAACTTTAGAAAGGTTTCACAAGAGATCAATGATCTGGAATTCTTCAACAGTCAAAAATGGATCTATAAATGATTAACAATTTAATATGTTTTAATAACGTTAATTAAATTCTAGCATATAAATGTGCAGGAAATGGGTAATGATTTTAAATGGGTAACTGCTTTCACAACACCATCAATATTACAACCGCAGAAGGCACTTCAGTCATAATCTCAGCGTGTTTTCAGTGCCTTCGCTGCATGAAATCACATTCTAATACCCTAGTCTATTAATTGGTTATCTGCAAACTCAAATTTCACTCATTCACAGCTAAATCCAGACAAATTTCATTTTCTTGGTCCATATTGACATGCTAATTTTGGCCTTATGGAAGCATTCTTTAAGACACTGTCTCACTCTCCGCACAATACCACAAAGACGCAGGGAGCAAAGTTGGCGGTTCCCAACAAGCTTCAAGCTGCGCAAGTTGATTATTTGTTCTTAACAAGGCGAATACTCTGTGTGGGTCCTTTGTTGCCTCAGACGTTTACTTTCATTTTCATAAATCTCTCTTGGAGCAAACCTCACAGGGGAAGATGGCGGTCGTTATTGCTTTATTATTTTCACAGGCATGTTGTACATGTGTGATCTGTGATCCTTACAACATGAAGACAATAAATAATAAAGTTCCAAACTGAATATAAAATGTTAGCTGCAGTTTCACCAGCTAAAAAGTCATAGCTAGCCGATCAAATGTGTGACAAATCCAAACACGACATTAATAGTCCTAGAGTAGAATCTACATTTTGTCCATTACAAAGCAGCCTACTTAGTTTTTGGTCATGCAGGAAAAACGTGAAATATCCGGGAACTCATCCCAAATACTCATATATCCGGAGGTCCTTACACATGAGAGATTTGTGGGAATGTGAGTAAGAAGCGATGCGAGGCCATGTCTCAGTTGCGCTAGCTCTCACCCCTCAGGTCTTCTTGCGATCCTTATTTAAAAGTGGGAGTCCGGCGGGACGTGCAGTGAAATTCCAACCAGTGCGATGAAGAGGAATCTAATGAATCAAATCCAATCCTATTTAGTTCCGGCCCACATCGCAACACTGAGGCCTTTCTGCTTGCTGATCAGTGAAGATCTACCAGAGCTTGAGAATCAGGGTACCGGACGGATGGACTGGTACATGAAAATAGGTTGTGTAATCAACCCAAAGGATCACAGACACATTGAATGGTGTCTATGTGTACGATATAATAAAATACAAAAGACAGTGACCTTGAAAAAAAAAAAAACATTATTTTTACAAAAGAAAGGCACCGTTTTTTCAGAGCTCTTCTAAAACCATTATGTTAATGGGCGGTTTCCAAAAGAAAATCAGATATAAGTCACGTAAATACTATCACATCATAATCAATGTTTTAGTTATCATATAAAGTAAGGACAATAGAAATAAGGAAAGCTCTGAATTGTCGGCGAAGGGGAAGTTGTATTGTTGCTGAAGGTAGCTGAGAAATGCAATTCGCTAATGTACTAATACGTTAATTCATTACTGCAAAGACACTTGACTTATTTTTGTTTCCTTTCCATTTCTCCTATCCTTCTCTCTGTCATTTTCCCTTATCCCTTCTTGTTGTCCGCGCTGGTAGTGACTCTCTCTCTCCAGGGATGTGGAAAATGGCAGAACAAAGCGTTGGAGGAGCAGGGCTCATTGGGAGTCTGAGCTGGAGGCTTTGTAGGGCAGCCAGCTGGGACATACAAAGAGAGTAAGAACGAGAGAGAGAGAGAAAGAAAGCAAAAGGGGGATGCAGAGATGGAGAGGTGTAAGCGCGACCCAGGATATGGGTGTGGGTGCTGCCGAGGCTCGCGGGAGAGGGGAGGGATGAGGAGGGGAACCGCGTGAACACTAGATCCTGCTTTGTGATCCACTCATGCAGAACTTTTGCCCTCACACCCCTGGCCTTCTATTCTCC
>NW_020524369.1:0-34510 GCF_003368295.1 Carassius auratus
ATAAGAGATGCTTCTCTGTACACTGAGCTTCAGTCATGTGCTTTCTCCTGTTATCAAACTGATAGTTGCAAGTCCTGTGTGCTTCTGATAAGCTTGGAAATAAGCCCATTCTGCAAAGATAAATTTGTTCCAAAGTTGTTTGAATAACATTTTTGATGACACTAACATGAAAGAATAAATATTGAAAGAAATAAGGCATGTTTGTCCTACCAGGCCAGGCAAGAGGGACAAGGGGCTGGTGGGGAGACTGTGAGGTGAGAAATGGCTGCAGTCGGACAGATCTCTGACCACAGTGACATCCGTGGTCGATATCTTTCCGTGTGTTGACTGTGACATCAGTCTTGCATATACCATGACGAATGTACTTCTTAAAAATTTTAGAACAGAGAAGTAGTTAGGGGAAAATCTTTAGCGTGGGATCCAAAGTCTGAAACCACATTGAAAATCAGCATATTTAAACCTTGAAATAAACAAAGTATCTCTATTTTATATATATATATATATATATATACACACAAGTTATGATTAAAAATGACATTATATTTAAGATCCAGCATCTTTTCTGGCTCACTACTCAAACATGAAAGCAAATGTATGAACACTCGACACCACACTGAACACAGGATGACAAGTGATCTTATTGCACATAGGAAATTAATGTGTTTTACAAGTCATTTACACAAACAACAAATGAAACATTAATTATGTAGACTGTGTTTATGTGAGCACTTTACATTTTAGTTTTAACTCACCATTTTTCCATTGTGTTCTTTCTCCGGCACTACTGGCACGAGAAGAGCAGAGATGATTCCTCTTTTGAATGTTCAAATGTTTTCTGGTTCATCCTTCTCTCTGGATAAATGGAAACACTGGTTACTGCCCACCACAAATTCAGAGGATTCCTGGAGAGGGGGTTTTATTTAAGCAAATGCTCAATGACAAAATACAAGATGCATCATCATTACCCCAAGGAACATGTATTTATTTCCTGTTTCTTCTTCTAAGGGGGGGGGGGGGGGTGTATGCAGATATTAATTATGGGCTGTTCCACATACTTCTCCATGGCAAGCTGGAAGGCCTCGGCTCCAGCAGCCTGCTTGTAAACAGGCTGGCCCTGTGCATCGATGACGGACACCTCGCTCAGGAACATTCTGTTGTGCGAAGGACAAAGCTGCAGGTCTGTGGGACCTCAATTTCAACCTGATGGTGGAGAGAGAAAATACAGGGAAGAGTATTTGCATGAAATAAAGCATTTTGATAAAATAGACTACGTGTAATGTTATAATAATTTTAAACAGCACACTTTTTACAACAGTGATAATAATAAGAAATGTTTTTTGAGCACCAAATCAGCATAATAGAATGATATCTGAAGGATCTAATTTTTTAATTGGTTATATAAAATCGAAAAAAAAATAGGATTTGAGAACACAAGAGTGTTAAAGAATGTTTATTTCTTCAAAAACAGTACAGACCCCAAAGTTTTGAACAGTATGTGTGCTTATATAAAGGAGGTTGTGCGCATCATTAATGATGTTTTTTTGTACCTGACAAGGAGTAGTCTTTGGCCCATTCTGGAGTGGTTAGCTGTACCCGTTCACCCCCGACCATTTTTGCTCTCAGCTTGTCATACGCTTTGATAAACATATTTTCTGAGTTCTTGAACCTTGCAGACACTTTAAAAGAAAAACAAGCATTTAATAATTGTACATAGGTGTTACTAGGATGCCAATGATAAATATAACAACTTTGTTGTTGTAATTGTTTCACAGTTATCTGGTTTCACACGTTTAGAGTTGATCGTGATTTGTGCAGTATTTCAGAGTCAGTTCTAAGTAATCAGATGAGCTGGAGACCTTTGGACCACTTGTTGACAAGGGGCACCTCTCTGATTCAATACTCTCGTACTCTCACACATACATACACAAGGTTCATGTACCAGGGTTCACCGCTGCTATCTTCTGCAGTCAATAGTAGCACAGTAGGCCAGACTAAAGAAACTAATCCTGATTGGTTACAGACAAGTCACAACTAGCTGACCTAAGGGTTAGTTAGATGAGAATCAACATGTTGTGAATTGGTCACTTACATGGGCATACGGGTAGCTGTCCTTCTCCACTGTCTTCCTCAACTACCTCAGTGTTTGCTTCAACAGAGGCATGGAAAAAAATGGCAGAATTAAATAAGTTTTATTTGACAAAACACAACAAATCTACGTAACTAGACTTCTATTTTAGGAAAGGAGGACAGAAAACTCTAAATTAAATGTAAGAACTTCTAGATTTGCATTCAATCACTGCAATATCTTAACATTTATAATGAACACTAAAAAATCTATTAAAAAAAGACAAGGTATATGAGTTAATACAAGGATGAAAATTATTTGGAAAAAAAAAAGGTAAATAGCATAAATATTACAGGAGAAATAAGAAAATACATATAAAGATACATATAAAATCTTACCTGTCAGTAAATGTGCACCAAGGATGAGTAATAGACACAACTTAGTGTCCATCGTTATGGGCACTGAAACTTCTTCTTATGTTTTTTCACCAGCTTCTCTTTAATACTCCCACCCGAGCCTTTATAACATAATCACCCCCCACCCCTGGGCCTCCAAATGAAACCTCCTCCAATCAGTCAAAAGACCACAAAATGACCACTCTGACTTGTCATTCAAAGTTCAGCGCATGAGCACATCCAATCCACACAAGGATAACACAAGACAAAAATACCTTAATAAATGCAAGGCACTAATTCTTGACTAATGAAAAAAGTGTATTACAATACATACAATTGCAAAATAAAATTTGAGTAAAATGAAATTGCAAGTTGCAGGAGGTGATGTTTCATGGTCAATTAAAACTTAAGTGACAATTTCTGGGGTCTTCAACCCCTGTACTGTTTCCTAACTTTCTGACTGTACTGTATTTACCCACTGTCCTACTTTAAAAGGCAAGTTGTAACACCTGATTCACACGTGTAATCAAGATGTTAATTAAGGAACAGTGTATAGGAGTCCAAGCTGATATGTTAAACATGTAATGTAACTTTCAAATAGTTACTACATAGGAGCGGTGCATAATATTCACAATCATCCTGACAGTGGGGTACAAAGTTAGCATTTAAACCTCTTCTTAAAGTTATAAAACAAAACAAATAGCAATTTCACAATGCATACAATGTGTATGTACATTTGCTGATAAACAGGTACACGTCTTGTGGTCATTATGTGCAACTTCCACTGATGTTTGTTATAAAACACAGTGATTAGGCCGCGCTGACCTGCGCATGCGCAGAACTATTCTGGTCGAAGTTCCGTGGCGTGAACTTCGCACCTGACACCTTCAGCTGATTCCGATGGACAGTGTACTTTAGATGTGAGTAAAATGTCTCTAAAACGCGTCAAATCCAAGCGCAAATCAAATCATAAAAAGAAGAACAAATCTAAAATAGTTTCTTCTAACTACGATCAACAAGCTAAGGAAGAACTCAAGGTTCAAGACGAGCCGGTCGTGCTGAACTCATCGACGAGCGTGAACAAGAAAAAGAAGTCCGCCAAACAAGCGCGCATCGCTTTTCTACCAGAGAAATACCAACCGCTGGTCGAGGATGAGATTGTTGACCAACCACGAGATGACAATATCAAGAAAAAACAAGACAAATATAAAAAGTTAAGAAAAGTACGTGATTTACTTTGAAAGTTCGTTGTCTTATCATGATTATTTACACAAATAGTTAACACTGCTTAACGTCTGAGTATCTCACATATAATTGTTTAATACAGACAGACAGAAACAGTATTTTTTAATTATTTGAAAAATGTAGGCTATGTATTTTTGTGAGTTTCATAACTGGTTGGGTATAGGCTGTTTAACCATGTAAACATAGCGACCAAATAATAATAATTAGGCTACTATATTATATATTATTTACATTTTCAATTTCCATTTACTTATTTTGTCAACTGTTCTAATTCAATACCATAGGCCTATACTGTAGCTATTACCACAGATAAATATTTTAATGTTAAAACAATCAATTTTAACCACAGATTCTCTTTAACAACAACAATAATCGTTTAAAAACAAGCTGCTTCATCATTGGTAGTTTGCATGTATTTGCAAAGGAACTTAGAATGTCTAAAGTGGACTACCAAAATAAAGTGTAACCTCATATTCAAACTCAATATCTTTGTTTATCCAACCTTTTTTTTTCTTACAGAATATGGGGAAAGCTCTTCGTTACAGCTGGAAGTGTCTGGTGGTTGGATTGCAGAATCTGAGCACAGCCTATTCTATGCCGTTGGGTGCCGGTGCCACAATAGTGCCAGACATCCACAGAGCCAGAGCTCACGTCTAACACGTGACCCGAGACCAGCCGATTACATCATGAGTAGAACAGTATAATCACTGTTGGATCTCCATTTTTACTACAGCCACTTATCTGTGATATGAACCTCTGATTTGGAGGTGCAATAAATGTATTTTTATTTATGTGCCACTGTTGGCAAGAGAGAATTGCATGGAGGAGACAAAATATTAAGTAGCAGATGCTGTGATGGACTGTGATTAACACTTCTATTCTATTCTATTCTCTTTTGTAATTAACACACATTCTTCTGGTAATGCACAACTCATTTAAAGGGATAGTTCACCTAAATTATTATTTTGTGATTATTTACTCATCCTCATGTCGTTCAAAACCTTTATGAGTTTGTTTCTTATGCTGAACATAAAACAAGATATTTTGAAGAATGCTGGTAATCAAACAGTTGATGGTACCCATTGACTTCCATAGTATTTCTTTAAAGTCAGTGGAGACCAAGAACTGTTTGGTTCTTCAAAATTCTTTCTTTTGTGTTCAACATAGGCAACAAACTCATACAGGTTTGGAACGACATGAGGATGAGTAAATGATCACAAAATTATAATTATAATTAACTTTAAATTTACAGGTTTAGATCAAACATGTTTAGCAGGGAAAGTTTTGATGTGTTTTTATTTGATATGATGGGTAAAGTTAGTAGTATAATTTTACTGTGGATGTTATGCAAGTGAAGTGCCTGAGTGAAGACAGACCGAGACTGATGTACTGTATGGTGTTGAACAGGTGGAATCAAGTATGTTATCAGAAGCTGTATTGCTTTAGAATGTTGCATGATGTATATCAGCAGAAATGTAATGTGAAAGCACAGTTTGTTCCATTTTGCACTTTTGTAATTACACCCATGAACAAATTGTTTTATTTAAACTTTGAATACAACTAAAATGTTTCTATTAAATGTGTATGAATGAATCTATTCACATTGATGAACAAATTAAGCAAATGAGTTTTTGACAAATGTATTCAAAATGCTTGCTCATAAAACTATTTCAAGCCTGAAACTTTTACTTGTTCACCAATAGGTGACAGCATTGTGTAGGACAACAGAAATGACTATGGAAAAAAATTAGCACAGAGAGACAGACAATACACATTGTGTATATTATAATGAACGAACGAATGAATACAAAAATAAATTTAAATACATTTAAATGCATTTTTTTTATTTGATTATATTATTATTCAGTTGCTGTGTTTATTAGTATTGAATTAAAATTAAACTAAAAATCCAGATACACAATCAGTATAAGGATAAGGGACAGCGTTTTGTAACTCCCATTCACAATACTATTCTCTTTCCTGTTTGATGTTTTCTGGGTTGTTCCATTTTTATTATTAATGCATTTATTAAATCCACCTATGCCAGAGATTTCCCTACAGGTTCATTTCCAGTCATTTCATCATTACCTCAGATTCACCACTTACACAACACATCTCATTGCTTTCATGTTTCAGGTCTGCACATACTGCAGCCAACAGGCACGTTGATGGAATGGAATGAGCGTGACAAAGTCAGTGCATATGAACTACATTCACCGCAACATACCATATAGTGTAAGCCTATGCATGGAAAGCCACCAGATAAGTTCTAGGCATTTGTAAAGTGAATTCAACATATAAACCACTGCTGTTTCACAAAGGGAGGGATGGTAAAAGTCAGCCAACAAGATGGCCATCAGCAAGGAGGGGAGCAGCTGTTACAGAGATAAGAGTTTGAGACTTAAACTGCACTTTTTTTTATTTATCAGAGGGCGTTGGACAGGGATGCATGGCTGAAGTGTGATCTATGGACCAAAGGAGATTAAAGGTTCATGGGTGTATTCAGCTGGCACTCTCCTCCTTACAGGTGCTATGGTAGAACATGACTTAATAGGTGGGCTGTGATCACTCAGTTACGAGATAAGAAAATGCTCTTGTCGCCAGGCCATTCTTCAGTATGGAGTGAAGAAATGGACATGTTTTTATGAACAGACCTAATAATAACACACTCATTACTTAATAATCTAAAAGTCATAATAAAGAACACAAATGTATCAGTGCTCATATTTTTGAGTTCATTTGAGAGGCATTTAAGACAACCACTTGCCACCAGAAATATATCAGCAGTAATTTGAACTAAAAATGAAATGCATACTTTTATGATACTTTTACATTAGAAATCATTCATTTTTATGTTTGTATTTTTGTCATTTTGTTGTTTTGTATACAGTATATATATATATATATATATATATATATATATATATATATATATATATATATATATATATATATATATATATATTACACAATTTTACACAATGTAGACAATGTAGTTAAAAAAAAGAAAAAACACTACAAAACACAAGAACAAATCTGTTTTTGTTCCCAAAGCATCTTCTTACTGATGAAGGCCATTGTGTTACAAGAAATAATATTCTGATTATTATAATAATATTTTCACTTTGATCTTATCAAGTTATCCCGTTAACAGTAATTGTCAAACTAATTCAAGTCAACATCAACCATTTTTTTAAAGTCTGCCAATATTCCACACAGCTTTCTGTTGTATTGCCATTATTTATTAGACCTCCCAAAAGCTGAATTTAGAAAGCTGAATCCAATTAAAAGACATGATGCCACTGATGTTGTCTGATAAATGAGGTATTTATTTCCAGCTCCCTATATTCATTTTCAATTACTGTCAGTTAGTCTCATTTAATAAATTTAAGCAAGGTGTTTTTGTTAGGGATAAAACCCAAAGTCTTGTAGTCTATGACGAACATGCTCTCTGATAAAAAAGACAGCTGAGAAATTATTAGAAGCAGGAGGCTGCAATTATTAAAATCTGCCATTCAGTCCCAAAGTTCATCCTTCTGCTGGTCAGCTTGGCCTTATGTGGGTTAATATCGGTCATGCAATTACTCCAAGACACAAAAGGATGCGATGACTTCATCATCTAAATAATCTGCCTTTGTCAATAAATATACTGGGTGCAAATTAAAAAGCAGAAATCTTCCCAGCACTTGAAGACATTGACAGTTTGAGTTTCATAATGTCACAATCAAACACAGACTGACTGTGACGCCGTTCCAATAATATCATCTGACCTACAAAGACGACCTGGTGGAATATTTTAACTTGGAATATTTTCTAATTTATTGCAACAGAAAGATTGGAGACAACATCATTTGGATAACATGATATAACTGGCAACATTTCTATTTCAGTTTTGCCTTTTTAAATCTACGAAACAAAAACTGTGACAAAATATTACTGATATTATATTAATAGTACCATTATATGAAGGCGGTCAAAAGAGTTAAATGTAAATCTAAAACAACAACAACAAAAAAACTCCCAGTTACTTACTGATAAAGTAATATAAAACTAAATATCTAATAATATATAATAAAATAATAATAATATATAAATAACACTTTGAGTTTAAACAAACATATTTTTGGTTTAGTGTCAATATAAGGGAGCCTTAGTGATGAAGCTGTGAAGCTACAAATGACATAAAACATATTGTGAAACGCTGTGTCCGATTAATCAATCACTTCACAAAGAATCCAAACCTTTAAAACCTGTTTTAAATTTACTGTTGCTCTTATGATATACCTGGCTTATTGATCACGGGTGGATGGTGCAGGGCTCCTATCACGGAGGTCTCTGCTCCGGCTGGCTGAGTCACTGCTTCAGGCACCTTATTAATCAAACTACGCCTACACTATCTCTAGCCCTCTGATACATCTCTCTCTAACACTGACATTTAGCTATCCGGCCACCAATCAAGAGCGCTGCTATTTAACCCAGCCCAATTTAACCTCAGCGTTTGGGCTCTTGCCAATGAGACATTTTACTGAAAAATGACAACATATGAAAACGGCAAGGACACATCAGGATATAAATGTATGATTATAATACAGAGTTTGAATGTATAAGCTATGGAAATTAAAATAACTTTTTTAGTTGGAATATATTTTAATATTTAATTCATTCCTGTGATGAAAAGCTGAACTTTCAGCAGCCATTAGTGCAGTCTGTGGAAACATTTCTTCTTATTATCAGTGTTGTGCTGCGTATTTTGGTTTTAGAAACCCGGGTACATTTTCTTCAGGCTTCTTTGATCAAAAGAACAGCATTTATCTGAAACATGAATCTTTTGTAACATTATGAATATATTTGACTAAATAGCACTTTCTTGTGGTCAATTAAATATATAAAAGTAGCAATTTCTTAAAATATTTTAAATCTTACTGACCCCAAACTCTTTGTGTCCATACAGTAGATCATGCAACTCCTTTACAGCTTCCAAAACTTAAAGGCAATTACATAAACTGCGTATGAATTCAGGAATGTTGGACGATGCTCAGTGAACTATGAGGTATGCCAGCATACAGGTGTGTATTATTGCTTAATGTAGATAACTGGGATCTGATAAGGATTTAATACTCACTTAAGGCCCAAAAACGTGCATCTGGGTCTAACTGAAGAATGGTTAGACAACGTTTTCAGTGTCGTCACAACAATAATGACTGGATCATTAGATGTGTACAGCATACATCATGTTTTTCCTCGTCTAGAAATATCCACTGACCATGCATTTGCAGTTCTACTAAAACCTAGCTTTGCAATTAAAGGAAATCCATGTCGGAGGCTTTTAATTGATGAAATACAAAATCTCTTAAGACAAGTATGCCTTTCTCATCCAAGTGTGGGTGGCTAAATAGGATCAGCCTGTAGTCACTTTGAACCATCAAATACTTTGCTGTGGCTTATGGTGGATTAGCCTTAAGTCACCTTGTGTGAGCTACTTACCAGCTTACCAGCTAGCTTGAACTGAGACACAGGGAACCAGCAATCGCTCTATCAATAAAGTTCTTTAGATCACAGATTCAGAGCTGTGAATTCACTTTGTGGGTTTTTAGTTGGATTAGCTCATCCACAAACTCATGGGGGCAGAAAATCTTCAGATCTCCTCTTACACAGTGTAGACACTTCTTGACACAGATGAACATTTTGCTGCTCAGACGTTGACTTAAAACTTTCCCCTGAAATTCCTAAAGAGAAATAAAGACAATGAGAGAGTTAGGATTGACATACGCTCTCAGGAAAAAAAAGGTTACTGGGGGAGAACCCTTTCAAAAGGAACACATTTGTATTTTATTTACCCCTAAAGTATATATATTGGTACCCTAAAGGTGCAAACTCTTATCTAAAGTATGCATATTATTACCTAAATGGTACATATTTGTACGTTTTGAAAATATACAGCTTTTGTACCGTTTATCTCTCTTAGTGTGTATACAGTAAGACTATGAAGTTATCAAATTAATATTTACAGCATAGCTCTGATAATTGGCCTTAGTGTACTTGCAATTCTGATCTTTTTTTATCTGCACTGAAGCCTTTTTTTCCTTTTAACAATAGTAAATACTCAACATCCACTACTGTTTAAAGGTTTGGAGTCAGTAAGATTTGTCCATGTTTTTGAAAGAAGTACCTTATGCTCACCTGTATTTATTTAATCAAAAATATAGTTCAAACTAATATATATATATATATATATATATATATATATATATATATATATATATATATATATATATATATATATATATATATATATATATATATATATATATATATATATATATATATATATTAGTTTGAACTATATTTTTGATTAAATAAATACAGGTAAGCATATATATATATCACAATTTAAAGTAACCATTGTCTATTCTAATGTAATTTATTCCAGTGATGGTAAATCTGAATTGTATGCAGCCATTCTTCAGTGTTACAGGATTTGTTTGTTGTTACATGATACATGAAAAAGTGCAAAGGGACATTGCATTAATTAACAGCATTAATTGGTCACTTTTGATCAATTTAATGCATCCAAAAGTGCTAATATATATCTTTTGAATTACTACCCCTAATTTTGAACGGCAGTGTAGTATGCCAGTCATCTCCATTGGCATTTTCAGTTGTTCCTGATGAAGGCATAGATAAGACAGAAGACAAAAACATAACAGGACAGTACATTATTTCATAAGTTCATTGCAAGAGCAGTTGCAAGCTTGCGTTAAGTGCCAGCACACTACACGCTCAGCTGCTTAGATAAATATGTAGCATTGGGCTGTTAAAGCTGAAGAGAAAACTTGAGAGGGATAAATAAATACAAATATATATTACACACACACATGCTCTACACAGTCAAAAGACGGGCTTTGTTTTAGCCTGCCGACTGTGCAGCTGGTAAGTGATGATATGGGGCAGTAACACCTGCAGTAGCAGCCAAGATGTGGGCCTGTCTTATAAACTATAGACACACTCCCCAAGAAAGATCCATCAGGCCTGACTGACCAGGTGGAATCCTGCATTGTGCAATTTTGTGAACAGAGGTTATATTAGGATACAGAACAAACAAGAGCTTGCCAAGATCAATAAACACATGACTTCCTACAGACAAAATGGCAATTCAGTTACTTCAGTTTGAGAAATAAACCATTGGTTTACATTTCTTCGAGTTCTTTCTAAACATTTTCTGGCTGATTTGCTAATGTTTTCCCACAGGAAAGAAAAATCATAAAGGAGCTCTTTTTAATCTTGGTTATTTCCTGCCAGGATAAGAAATATGCAATTAATAGGCAAATGTTTTCCATGGTGCCCTCAGTTTGTAAGAGGAGCATCTGAGAAGTTAACAATTAATTGAAACTTAAGTACAGCATAAACTCCAATAAGACTATGAGCTTTGAAAGAGCATCCTCTAAGCAATACGATTTGGGTTGTTTTGAATGTGAAATACACTGAATGTCTTCTGTTTGTCTTCAGCTTCTTTCTCACAGCACAGAGGCTCAGCGAGACTCAAGAATTAAGAGGGCTGAATTCCCTACATTTTTTATTTGTAAATCAGATATGGTAAAAAGAATGTGTCAGTGGACATTAAGAAAACAACAAATCAACAAATCTGAGTTTCAAAAATTGCAAGATTTCATAACATGAAATAGTGCCAGATACATTAGTTCCACTGCATACTGGAATCTTTATTAAACATATTATAATGAGCTCCTTTTAATAAATTTACATAAGACCTTATATATTCATTATTACAGAAGCCACTGAAATATAACATGTCATACTGTATGTTAAAATATCTGGTACTAGGTTTTAGTCAGTTTGTGCATTTAAGCAATCACAAGTTATTTTCTCATATTTCACTGATAATTACCATCAATAGTGTGCTGAGTTCTACTCAAATACAAATATGTAATAATGAACAGAAAGTAAACAATAACAGTTGTAAATTATATAGTTGCAAAGCACTAGACATACAGTAGTACATAAAAAACATTCAGACCTCAAACCATCCAGCTTCTAATCTGATCTGATCCAAAAATTCTAATATGTCAAATGTGGAAACTTCTTGTTCTTGATAGTGAAATAAAAATAAATATGTAACCCTTAAGTCTCTCTCAACATTTCCTCAAAAGACTTGCCTAGATGAGGTAATAAGAGGGTTTTCCTGTCCGATTTGCTCTGCAGCTTGTTGTTCCGATGCTTTGATCTCGGAGCAAGAGGGATTCCCTCAGGTTCAGAGCTACCGTAACAGCAGATTGGGGACAGCTGAGGTCTGTGATCTGAAATCAACCCACGTATCTTTCTCCCACGGTTGGAGATTTTCAAAGCCCACATATATATGGCATATATATATGGAACTTGTAAAAACGTATGTCCACCTAGACCTCCTAACTTACAGACAAGCAGAATTAATTTTACAGTGAAAAGTTTTTTGACTAACTAACTGTAACACATTCTGGAGGGGGATTATTTTGCCTCAGATAAACTTTCAGAGCCACAGCACCAGGAGGAGCTGATTCAAAATAATGATTCATTTCCAGCCTCCCCTCAATTGCAAGAAAACTCTTCCACAACATAATTTATGAATGGTATGTAGTATAACTTCAAAGTAACATTACGTTTTTTTTTTCTTAACAGTCGGTCTTAAATAAATCCATGGAAAATTTTAGGCTTATACTTTGTGCTGTTATAACCTCTACAAAATATAACCTCTCTAAAGTCCACAAAAGCGGTTTTCCCTGTCATATTTAAATGAAGGAGGCAGTGTGCATGCACATATTTCTCTTTTGGTAAACCTTCTCCTTTTTGATGCTAATTTCTTAAACAAACAATAAAACAGTTTTCCTGACAGTCTCCTTTAACAGCCTCTCCTTTCCTCGCGTCAACATCCATATACACTCCCCTAAAAATAAAAGCGCTTAAAAGGTTCTTCACAGTGATGCCATGCTAGAAGAACCATTTTTGGTTCCACAAAAAAACATTCAGTCAAAGATTCTTTATAGGAAAAATCTCTTTCTTACTTTTTTATAATCTGAAAAGCCTTCTTTCTCCACAAAGAACCTTTCTTCAGATGTTAAAGGTTCTTAACGGAACCATTTAAACAAAAAAAGGTTCCTCTATGGATTCATGAAGCACCTTTTTTTATTAAGAGTTGTAAACGTTTTCAAGTATATATTTATCATTCTAAGGCAGCAAAAGATGCTCATCTGTAGTCCAAAGTCTTGAAGAATGAATCAGCTTTTGGACATCACAGAGGAATTTTCTGCACAGAATGTATGAGGCTCTTCATCACATGTAGGACTGCCTAAAGTGTCTTTTCTTTGATGACTTTTAGGGAGTTGTGCACTGATGACCTTTATGTCTACACAAGGGATGTGTTAAAATTACTCACACAGAGTGATTTCAGCCTTCACTATTGCAGTCTTTCTCAAAAGATTTAGATATAGCTTAAGAGACTAATTAGTCTCACTTTTTTTTGTTTTGTGGTGTCTGCATGCACATGATGTCATCATAAAATGATTTAACCCTTTAAAAGAATAGGCTAGTTCACCCAATTTGTTGACAATTTACTCACCCTCAGGTCATCCAAGATGTAGATGAGTTTGTTTCTTCATCGGACCAGGTTTGGAGAAATGTAGTATTGCATCACTTGTGCACCAATTGAGAGCCGTAACATCAGATTGGATGAGCAAGTGCATGCAAAAATTTTCCAAACCTGTTCCAATGAAAAAACATACTTATCACCCAATTGTGAGTAAATTACTTGCAAATGATTTTTTTGTCAAAACTGGTATCTTCAACTGGTATATTTTGATAGCACATGGTGAAAATTAAGGGTGAATAGAGTGTGAACTATTTCAATCATTTCATTCACACTCCTACATTTTACAGTATATTCATATTTTACGGATTTAGAATATTCATGTTTTAAAATACGTAAAAATGCTATTTGTTTTATGTATTTTTTAATAAAATACAAATGACAGGAATTCATAGCAAAAATTCAGAAACTGCTCGAGCTGTAATCAGCTTTAATGTGAGTAGTTATATTTTAGAAACAAGACTATTTGAACTTTTAAAACTGAAACGCGGTAGCAGTACAAAGAGAGTGCAGACTGCAATGGATTTCTCTCCAGAAACAGTTTCACTCACCACAGCATGTGTCACGTATTTACATGAGTTCATCACAGTGTGTTGGCCAACAAAGAGGTGATAATGTGTTATCTCAACAGCGGTGGGGATGGAATTTAGAGATCTGGAGTCTCGCTCCAGACACCTGCAATCAAAATATATTGATCTTGGCTCCACATTCTCTTGTACGTGTGATTCTTCAGGTAGTGATTTGACACCCGTCAAGTTCATGTTTGCATTATGTATCTTAAGTAATCTCAGCACAGAGCTTTAAAAAAGGTTTCTATGTAAAAGTGTCAGAAAAATGTCGATTAGTTATCATTACAGCTTTTGGCAAGGCACAGAGTGTGTAATGACATTAATGGTCTTTAGCTAATGCCATCGTAAAGCTTTCAAAATCCTTCTGAGCTTTTGAAATCCTTAGCAAATGTGTTGTTGTCACTTACTGACTCGCTAGTAGAGAAATTAATAGAACAGAAGAGCAATATTTGTTTGCAACACAAACTGAACCAGTGGTTTTTCATTGCCATAAGGTTCCTTTAATTTAGTTTGTATTAATGTACATTTTTTTGTTTGGTTTTACAGAGTGAATATCGTGAGGACATAATTAGCAGATAATTTCCCACCAGGTCTGATGAAGGTAAGAGACATTACTATTGATTATTGTTTTCCAGGTATTTTATCTGCTGTGGATAGTAAGATGATATGCTATTCATTTTCTCTGTTAGCGTCATAAGGATATTCCATCAGACTGGAGCTCAGTCTCTCAGTACATCCACCATCCATAAATTATCAAAAGGAATTCCCTCTTTCATTTAGGCCGTCAAATTTAAACATCAAAGAGAAATATTAACAGATGACAGTATCAGTGTGAGCTTTGAAAGTACGACTGCAAAATGAATCACAGTGATTTTGACTTACCTGATAGATTTGCTAAAAAAAAAAAAAAAAAAAAAAATCTTAAATGAACGTGCCATCAAACTTTGTAGTATTTACAAAATGCACACAAGAACAGACAGACTGGTATGGAGTCTCTATTACCATAATATCAACTTTAAAAATCTGAAAATTCAGGGAAATGTTAAAATAAACTGTCATGGTTGAGCTCTACTGTATATGTAAAAAGCTTGTATACAGTATGCCACACTTTTATAGAAAGTCATTTGTGTGGTATAAGCCCTTGAGCAACGGTAAATCTTTTTCCAGTGTGGTGTCAAACCGACTGCTTGTCTGAAAGATCCTGTGAAATCACTCTTCAAGTGAAGTCATGTTTTACTAAGGATTTCTGGCTTTTCACAAAGGTCTATGGGCTTTCAAAAAAGATAGATGGGAATAGAAATGTATGAATTCGTAATCCTGTATAAACAATAACCACATAGTTTGTCTTCAAACTACTCAATGCTTCGTCCGTCACAGAAGCTTTCACTCTGAAGATTGTTCACAAGCCTCAACACAGACGTTTTATTCCATCAAAACACCGCAGTGGATTTCTGTAGACAGTAGGCTGTTAGTAAGACAAAGCAGCAGAGAATCCTAATGATTAAAGGAATTTTTCACCCTAGAACTAAAATTCTGTCTTTATTTACACACCTTCATGTATTTCCAAACCCGTTTTTTTTTTTTTTGGTATATCTGTGCAAAACAGAAAAAAATGGCCAGTTTATCAGTGTATGGAAAAGAGCTGCATTTGTCATTCTCCAAAAAGGACAACAGCACAACAAGTTTGGAATGATATGACGGTGAGAAAATAATGACCAAATGTTTTTTTGGATGAACTATTCCTTTAAGATTAAATCCGCTTACATGCATTCTGCCCCTGAATGAGTCATTTCAGAAGTGTCTCTGCTTGCTTGTCTCTAAGGTTACCGACGATAAACCACATACACACATCCAGAGATGGGATAATAGTTTTGCTGGATACATGAGACATGTTCACACATCTATTTCCCAACAGGAAAACGACCAACGTTTTCGCATTCATGAGTTCAGGTTCCTCATACCATGAAATCAAATTGTCCTTGATGTTTTGAAATAAAACAGGGAAATTATATAAGAAAATATCCTGCAGCTTTTAAAACTTGAAACTATACTGTAAAAAGAACAGCAATTATCTAACTAAAACCCTAAATAAATTAAATTATGACTGTTATAAAAGTTATAAAGTTATCCTGTCTGCTTGCTTGAAGCAAAAATAAATAAATAATAATAATAATAATATATATATATATTTCAGCAAGACCCCTGCGTCTTTTCTAAGTGGGATTCCTTGGTGATGCTAAATAATCAGAACATGTGCTCTAACATATTACTGTTTTTAACTCTGCACACATGCTATTTATGGATGCATGCTTAGTAAAACGAACCTGACAATCAAACTTTGTGTTTTATTAAAAATAAATTCATAAACTTATGCTGCACAATCAATCAATATATATTAGATCCCTAACCATTGATAACCATTCAAAATGTACACTACCGTTTAAAAGAAATTACAAAAAGATTTCTGTGTAAAATAAAGTCTATTCATTGAAAGAACACTAAAAAAAAAGTATCAAAACTTTTACAAAAATATTAAACAGCAGTTTGTTTTCAACATGGTTGTTTCTTGTGCAGTAAATCAGCATATAAGAAAGATTTCTGAATGATCATGTGACACTAAAGAGATGGGAAGAATGATGCAGAAAATTCAGCTTTGTCAACACAGGAAAAAAAATACATTTTAAAATATATTAAAATAGAAACAGTTATTTTAAATTGTAGTTTTATTTTACAATATTACTGTTTTTAAGGATTTATTTATTTTTATTTTTGATTAAATAAATGTAGCCTTGGTGAGCATGAGAGATTTCTTTTTAAAAACATAAAAAAATCTTCACCTTTGAACATTAGTGGATGAAGAAACAGTTATTTTTACAATTGACTTTAGTGCTGGAAATAACACATTTTACTTTTAAGCTACTAGACACTTGAGCAGACTAGTTATTAGTGACAACCTTTAAGTAAAGCATGGTACTACAAATACAGCATTAGCTAACCAAGCTCACTGACTCAGCAGGTTTACACTGTAAAAAGCTCCCAACAAACTTTCTGTTACAAACAAGTCTCAGAATGCCTGGAAAAACTGGAATCATCAGGTATGGCCGTGTATGGACAGCTGCTTTGGCGTTCAGTCAAAACCAAACATATGGTGCTGACGTGACATCGAACAGACGTAACTAATCACGCAAACATATCAAAACTGCTGTCAAAGTTGTCTGTGATATCAAATATGGCAAAGAGGTCAGCAGGGATTAAGGCTGCGGACAGGGAACTGGCATGAGCCAAGATTAATGAGTTAAAAGCTGAAAGAAGATCAGTGGATTTTAGGATCAGTGGCTGTGTGTGTAAGCTGAACCGTGCACTGCATGTTTGGATACGGGGCGACATGGCTGGTGTCATGCTAAGCACTGAAATACGACTGATCTGGAGCGCTTATTATGTGATAGTAGATGTAGAGGATCACCGCAGCTAGTTCTAGTGGATGAGAGCAGGATCTGTTGTTCGTTAAGAAAGAGTCTGATGACAGATTGGTCTGTAGGGAGGCAGAGAGGAGATAAAGGCCACACGTGGGAGGCTTACTGTCGCTGTTTGTGCCGTATCAAGCATGTGCTGCATACTTAATTATCTTGTAGTGAAATAAGTTTAAGCGCAAACTTGTAGAACAGTTGCCATTCTCATAGTATACAGTTGGAATGTACGATGCATTTCATATTCAACAAGTGATGCAGATTAGTGATGCTTAGCAGGAAGGGGCATTTTTTGTGTTTTGGGAGTTCAAACTAATTTAGCGGGTTTAATTGTATTTAATGATTTAATTATTATTATTATTTATTTTATTTAAATTTGACTTGATTTGTGGTTGTATGCAGTTAGATTATCTTACTGTTTATCTCACAAGACCTATAGGGGGCAATATGCATGCATTTAAGAGTACATATACAAGATACATACAGTATATGTATCATTAAATGGTTTATATCAATCTCCTGCTCAATACCTTTTTAAATTTAAATTCAAATTCAATTAATCTTAAATGAATTCAAATTCTTAAATTAGAATGAATTCACATTAAATTCATGTATAGTAAGCTATTTAGTAACAGGTTTCCATTGTCACAAAGACCATAGTGTCATTGTGACAAGTACCATGTTGTCACAATAGGTTGATGCATGTAAATTAACTATATTTTTACTGGGCAGGAATAAGACTTACCTTAAAAAAATGACTGGGCAAAAGTCAAACTTGGATAACATTTTTTTTTTTAAAAAGTCTCCCCAATAAGCTCTGGGAAAACATAAAAAATGTGTGTCGAGCATGTGCTGCATAAATTATGCCTACTACTTAATTTTCTTGCATTGTTTTAATTCAATAAAGTATTTATAAAGGAATACAATTTTAACATTTACATACTGAATACGTATTCAATTAATGCTAAAAAAAAATTACAGCTTTCCCCAGTCTTTCCAAATATACACTCTAAGTAAAAAATAAAAACTTTTAAAACACTGATTCTGTTTTCGGAATACTCACAATTTTTGGAAGGGCATTTTGTTAAAAATTAGTTGGTTGAAAAAATATCTACATTGAAAAACAAATTGTAGATACTGTTTTCACTCAGGAATTGCAAGTCAATTTCCCAATTAATTGCAATTAAATCTGATAATTTGATATACTAACATATTCATTTCTTGTCAAATGTACTCCAATACTTTGTTTCATTTAACTTTTACATGTTTTTTAGAGTATATGCACATTTAGTAGAAAACTAAAATAACTTCACAAACCAAACATAAATGGAATGCAGCTTTGAACCAATGATAATATCAAAGCTGAGATGGGGCTCAAAAATCTTGTGGTTTCAAGGTCTCCGCAATGTTACAGTGCACACAATAGTGTATCTGTAAGATGTCGTCCGTAAACAACACAGAATACTTCACACATGTAGGAATTGTGGGCGACAGCTTGCCACTACTTGTGTTGTTATCTTGTACCCGCTCATGTGGTGCATTATCTCAAGTTTAGTAAGTCGCTTAGGGGCAGCTTTGAAGAACATTTTAACCACAGATGATAAAATAAGGGAAGCAGGAACATTTCATTCACAAGTACAGTATGGCTAATTTGTGAAGAGACAGTGAGAGAGAGAGAGAGAGAGAGAGAGAGAGAGAGAGAGAGAGAGAGAGAGAGAGGATGGAGAAAAGTGAGGGTGGGGCAGGATTAAAAGATAGAGGGTCTGGGGGCAATAAATGAGAGGAGATGGGCTATTAATAAAATGCAACAATGCATCATTTACTGGCACAAAGACAGGAACAACTGTGTGGCCACTGATGTGAGAGTGAGTTACTCTCTTAAGTTCTTTAAAAAAGCTTTTATCAATATTTTACAGCTTTACATGTCATTCATTTAATCTGTCACGATTTGTAATTTCTACTCATTTTTTGAGATTTAATTGCACTGAACTCATAACTTTATGCTGCAACTTTGGAACAACTTGGTTTTAATGAAAACATTTATGAATGCAATTATATTTACGTTTATTCATTTAGCGGAAACTTTTATCCAAAGTGACTCATAAATGAAAAACATCATAAACAATTTATCATAAGACACAAGTAATTAAAGTTAAGTTAAGTTTAGTTCAAGTTAAGTTTTCTAGTTCAGTGGGTTTATTGTGCAAGGTAACTTTTTATATTTCATGTGCGTTACGATCAAGTTAAAGGAATAGTCCATTTACTCCAATTTGCTTCCTTCTCTCTCTATATATTTTTTAAAGATTAAAATTTTTAAATAATTGTATTTAGAAGAAATGAAGTCATACAGGTTTGAAACTACAACAGGGTGATTAAACTATGGCAGAATTTTATTTATTTATTTATTTAAATAAAATCTCTTTAAGACACCGTATGTTTACCTTGTGAACATTTCACAACACTTATCAAACTAACGCATTCACACTGTGTGGCACTGTTGAGCTGTGCCTCAACACCGCATCGCGTTATCCCAGAGAAATCCATGCAACATGATTAATAATAGTTCCCAAGGTATATAATCCTGATTATCATCAGCTATGGGCATGGAAGCGCGCAGCAGAATGGTGTGCAACGCTGATTTAAAACCGTTTGCGAGCCAAAGAGGAGGGGAATGAAATATGAGTGATTTTTTTTTCTATACTCAAAGGGAGTGGTATAATGTCGAGATTGAGAACGAAACCAATATTGGAGAAGGCCTCAGTCTTCTCATAAACGCTGCTGTGGAGAAGTCTCCAGGAGATTCTGCCTTCCCACTCCAGCTCTAACCATGATGCTTTCTGCTGGTATTTTGCGCTGAAATACAAAACTGCAGCATCCTCTTTGGGGAAACTTTGAAGATAAAGGAGCACAGAAGCACCGCGCGTACGTACTTAATAAGAAAATACAAAGAGGCATTGGGACAGAGACACTTCTGGTGAGAATCTTTCCACTCGTGCCAAATTGGACCACCGGAAGATGCGCGTTACGAGACGGTGATCCAACAGAATTAAAATGCATTTTTTAAGGAGTGCTCTTAACGCGTTTCTAATTAAAGACATGCCGGGGTAATCCACATGGGACAGCTCCTTACGTCTGCAACTGATAATAAAAAGTGAGGAACCCATGCCGGATGATCTGAAGCAACTTTACGCACTGGAGGGGGAAATAAATAAATAAAAAGCTGCGGACTTTCGTCAATTTCCACCCACTTCGAGTCAACACGATCAACAGATGACCACGGCTGTCTTTAAACATATAAAAGGGACTCGCTCTGCTCGTGTCATGGTGCGCTAGAGCCTGTGGAAGTACCTTTGGAGAAGCGACGCCAGCGGAGTCTATTTGATGTGTTTTGCGTTAACATTATTAATCTTTAAGCACGCGGGAAGGCTGTCAAACAAGTGTAAACTAAATCTGCATTGAGGAGAAACAGGTAATTCGTTACTTTTTCAAACAGACACTTGTTTCCAAAGCGTATTTGCGCAAGAGCGTAAAAGGGAAGAGAACTCGGGATTCTTGCGTGGATCTGTGTGTGATACTGTGATTGGTATACTTAGAGGTATCGGACAGTGCCTGAAGCTACATTTACTTGTTTTAAAGTGAATCGAAAACTTATTTATTGCACGTTACAACTTAATATTAATAGAAAGGATATAATAATGCGTAATATGTGTATTACCAGAATATTATTAAACTAACAACAAACATTCAGCATTTGTATGTAGCTATGTTGTTGACAAAAATACCTGTTGGAAGTTGCTCTACGTCATCTAAAACGTTTTTAAATAACTTTTTGTTAATTATTTTAGAATTATACATGCAGCTTTCTTGACCTCATACAATGGCGTAGAAACAGTTTTTACTCTGAAATTGCTAAATTTTACAATTAATTACAAAGTAGCAGCAAGTAACTCTTTGAATCAAACGAGTATTTTGGATGTAAAAAAAAAAGAAGTCGTTTTTAAACTTCTCCAGTAATCTATTTACTTTAATGACTTGGATTTTTTTCTTTTATTATTATTATTTTTATTTATTTTTTATGTTTTATGTATTGACTGAAAGATCCACAAAATATTTGTAATTTTAAAATGTTTAAAATTGTCAAACTTAAAAGACGTGTACATTCACACACATTCCATCCTCAAATCTTTAAATATCCCTAGAAATTATATTTCAACTACATATTAATGGCGTATTTTAAGCAGATTTACATGAATCGATTAATCAAGTATTGGCACTGGGCACTGAAATGATCTTGTTGTGTTTGCAGGGCTATACGACTGGACGCAGGGCAGAGGGGCTCTCGTTGCCCACCTTTCAGCATGAGTGCAGTGCGCACACCTGTCTTCATAGGGCTCCTTTTGATGATCCTCACCACTGGCTACTGCAGACCGAGAGACAGGGACGACACCAGTCTGCTGGACCTCCTAAGAGACAGAGAGAGACTAGCACAGGAGCATCACAGTGAGGGAAACACACAGCATCCCCCCGAGATCGCCGAGCACTCGGCAGAAACAAAAGGCGTTAATAAAGTTACAAAGTCATATCAGCATGAACGCATTCTTGGTAAGCATCACCACATTCAATCGCTGACAAAATGAGATAAGGAGAACTGCTCGAATACTTGAATACAGTAGTGGTTGTTTGATCTGTTGGGTGGCATTACATATCTTGTGACCAGTATATGAATAATACATTTTATGTACAACAATTTACAAGCTGAGGAATTTCTCCATTTTTAACAGAGGTCTTTCCGAGAGATATTCAACCGAAGGATAAGATTTTAAAACATTTAACAGGTGAGCAAGTGTCAGCATCTCTATTCCCGTTCTCCATTATGTTTGCAAATTGAAAGCAACTTAAAACCTGTCTTTTTCTGTGTTTGCAGGGCCGCTTTATTTTAGCCCCAAATGCAGCAAACACTTTTATAAACTGTATAATAATACCAGGGACTGCACAATACCAGCCTGTAAGTGCCACCTCATTGAATAGCATTAGCATGACTTTATAAGCGTTGGGAGTGTTAGAAATATTTACCTTGAATAATTAATCTGAACTGTTTTGCCATATATTCAGGTAAATAATTGCGCATGCACATTTTTTATTTGGATGTTTTTACACTATTTTGATTATGATTTTCTGTATGGTGCCATGTTTTAAATCTGTTTAACTCTTGTTTTTTTTCTTTTCTTTCTAGATTATAAAAGATGTGCCCGGCTTCTTACAAGGCTAGCAGGAAGCCAGCGGTGCTCAGAGGGATAGATGTCACAGGTGAATAGTTAACATAATGTATACAATGATTGATTTAATAGGAAACTTGTTTCCGCTGTGTGATATATTACCGCTAAAATGTTTGTTATGGAAATTTTTGCCCAGAACACACAATAAGTGATCAAATGTCTGTTTGTTTGTTTTAAGGACACAATCATCCCACTGTTCTTGCTACTACATTCTAAAAAAAAAAGAACTTGATAGACAGTTTCTGGTTACACACGGTGTCTTATCTACGTACAGAAGTATAAAACGTAACTCTACGTAAGAAATATTCCACCTGTTTTATGACCTTTCTAATATTACAGAGTACCCAGATTATCTTTTACTTCACCTGATTGGAATGAAAGGGTTTGCACATTTTAGCTAAAAGGCTGTTTTGGTGGAGCTTCTAGTGCAGAGGTTAAATAGTTAAGTTAGTTCCTCTAATTAAACAAAAATATCAGAAAAGCAAAAACAGGTGGCACCCGTACATCTGTCAAAGAAAGTACATGAATATAATCAGGGATTACATTCTCAATTGACTGTAAATGGCATGTTAACCATTTGAAGTTAAGAGCCACACTTGTGGACAATGGCCCTTTTCTTAATGACACTGCTTTAGTTCTCAATGTAACATTAAACCTTCAGTCCTTTCACATCTGTGTTGCACAATTTGCTCTTCTGTGGTGTTTTGTACCCACACTATTGTGCCTTTGAGGAGCAGAAACTATATAATATATAAAGGTTTATTTGAGATCTTTTCATCCTCTGCCCAGTAAAAACTAATTATAGCTATAACTTGCATTTATAATGGCTTTCTATACTAAAATAAAAAGAATTGGCAATATTTTCCAAATAGAAATGTTAAAATAAATACATAAGGAGATATCTAGGTGGATAATAATAATACTTATTTTTCTTAAATAAATAACATCAGAACTTTCTAATGTCCCCTTTTATTTTTTGCATGAATCAGTTCTCCAGCATGAATTTCTAGTATGTATTTTAGACATTTTACCAGCATCCCAAAGGGTTTTATTAAGGTTTATTATGCTGAAGTAATTTTTGTTCATGTCAATCGTTTTGTTTCGTTTTACAGATTTCAAAAGAGCTGAAGAATTAAAGAGAACCAAGAAAAGTGCCTTGGAGAAAAACAGGGAAACGAAATGAATTCTGAACAATCATATTTATCATGTGAACAGCTTTTTTTTTTTTTTGCAATGAAATAGAACTCCTCTTTTTATCTTTTCTTCTCACATACAGCTTGTGAATCTTGTGAGTTGACAAAACTGATGTTAGAACCAAGTTTACTGGCAATGGTCATGGTGAAAATGAAGAAGACAATGTTTTATGGGAAAAACAAACACAAAAAAGTCCTGCTGCCAAATAATAAACTCTGGGTGTCACATTCGACTGCATATATTCGAAGTTGAATTTGCCTTCACAGGTTGTGTGTCCAGAAGTTTTTGATTGAAGAAGAATTTAGATGTGGTTTTGCAGATATTCAAAGGTGTTTACTGGCTGAACGCAGCCTTTGGTCCAATATTCCTGACAACCTCAAAGTCACATTCCTCAAAGCCAGAGCTAAATCCTTTGATTGAATTATGAAATACGGGATTTTTTCTTGCCTTTTTTTGTCTTTACAAGACATGATTTGGCAGTGATTAACGCTGGTTGCAGTTTATTCTGTGAAAGAAATTAATTGCATTTTGCTAATATTGAATGTCTCATATTATGTATTTATACATTCAAGCTATTAAATATTGCTATTGTCAAATAAACATCTAAGTTAGAGTTCAGTTTGTAAATATTGTAAATATATACAGTATATATATATATAACATATGATCTTTAAAATAAACATGTTTGTTATATAATGTTTAAAGAGTGTTGAATTTTAAGTTATTTATTTCTAATAAATGCTAAATCTATTGCTGCTTTTCATAGTTTCCCACTCCATTTTGGCTGTAAATCCATCTTTGAGAGGTATGAGACCCATTTAAGGGTGTGGGAAAGCAGTACTCTGCTCTCAGCTGATGTCATAAAAGCACATTTAAGTGACAGTCTTCTAAAATAATGTTTGCATTGGCATTCTACTCAGGATAAAAAGCAAAAAAGAAAACATTTCAAATTGTTAAGGAAAAACAAGGGGGATTTTTTTGTGTTTGTCGGCAAACTCTATTAGTGTCCATTAAGCAGAGGAAGTATATAATTTCATCATTACAGCTAGTTAGAATCCAATCTAACTTACTGTGTTCAAATCAGCCAGTCCATGTGTATTTACAGTGCATTTATTAGTCTATATAAGTCTATGCCCATCAATTTGACTTAGAAGTTAATGCATGTCATAAGTATGCTGTCTATTAAACCATGGTAAAACCCTCTATTATCTCTAGTTTACTATTACAGAGTTCTTCTACTTGATTTGTCTAGACATGCTAGTGACACTTGTGCTCAAGCTTAAGTAAGCGAAAGATTAATTTCAGAAAAGTTTTTGAAATGCGCTACCTTTCTACAAGAACATTTTAGTTAGAAAAAAATCTAGTTAGCAGAATCACTACATATCAGTAGATGAAGAGAATTCTTGTTTTGCAAAAAGCACCAGTGTAGCATCCAAGTTTACTGCATAAACGTTCTGTTGGTACGTTCAGCCATATTGCAAGCAATTATATCAGTCTGCTGAGGTAATGCATGTGTATCTCTTTCTTGCTTTCTTAGGAACTCCCACTAGTTACCTGATGCCAACACTGTGGTTTAGCTGGTCTGACTATAATTTTGGGCTGCGGCCAAGTAAGAGTAAGAGTACAAAGCAACAAATGGTACATTTACCATTAGGACTTTACTGACCATCAAGAGAAGAATATTAAGACTTTGGAATATCTGTAACTTAATAATGTAGAAATTCCATGCACACAGGTTATAAGGATTTGGAATTTGTCACAGCCATACGGTTTTAAACAGCCACTGATGGCAATGTAAAGTGACACGGATGGCCGGAGAGCAGTGATTTAAAACCAAAGATCAGGAACAAAACTGGCCAAATCTGACCTGATGATTATAAATGAACCGTTCAAAATTTGGTGACTCATACTTCCACGTCAGCCTTAACCGCATACAATGAATGTGACACAAGCAACTGAGCAACAGCACTGCAATATGTGTTTGCTTTATAATCTAGTCTAGAAGTCGAGATATTCATCAAGAAACTCGTTCCATATCACAAAAATATCATGGATGAAATATATGCAAAAAATGGCCAAAAATATATTGCTAATATGGATGTTAAATATATTTATATTTATATGTTTTGCATTCACAAATGCATTCTAGGAATTTTGGATTATGTCTTTAGAAAGAGATTTTGTGCTTTGTAATTTACAAAGTTGAAGGACAATTTCTTCGAGACAGCTCTAACAGAAGCCAAAACCATTGTCTGGAAAGTTGTCTGGATAGGTGTCCCACAAAATGCCATTCTAGGCTTAATGCTCATTCCCCTTTCCCACTTCAGTTGGTAATATGCTGGAAAAAGTTCCCGGAAAGGTGACATTAAGCATTCAAAGAACTCCATAAGCTGATTACTGGACCTTTGTTGAGCACATGATCTGAGATTGTTCAAAGTAACAATGTATCTGCCAATGAAAGCGCCTCAAGCATCTATAGCATCAGATAAAATTAATAAATCAGATAAGATTCCGATAAAATTTTAGAAAAGATATATACCCATCCTTTTCTTTATAAACAATACTGCCATTAAAACTGCCAGATTTGTTATTATTATAAATGCTGAAACCAGTTGTGCTGCTTAATATTTTGTGGAAACAGATATTTTTTTTCAGTATTATTGAAGGAATACAAAATTTCAAAGAACAGCATTTATTTGAAATAGAAATTGTTTGTAACATCGTAAAAGTCTTCACTGTCAGTTGATAAATATTCTGCATCCTTGCTGAGTGAAAGTATTATTTCCAAAAATAGTTATAATTAACTCTACAAATTATTGACAAAAAAATATGTCTATCCTAGATGATTTTCACATTATAAGACCCTCAAGCATCACATTATAGGACCTAAGCCTGAAAATCTGTGATAATGAAATTACTAAAATAACCCCTGAGAATCTCTTCCATTGGTTATGGTCATTGGTCATGTTCAGAACTTAAGAGTCAAAATCAATTAGAAGATTTTCCAACTATCCAAAGTGCAGTCTTTAATCCTCTAATTTAGGATTTCTGCAGAGTCAGAGTTCAAACAGTGGTGTTACAGACTCTTGAGAGGATCACAGACTTTGGAAAGCTGTGTTGAACCCATCAGACTTGGCTTTGTTTACGTTGAAGCCATGCAGGTGTTTGTTAAATGCCAGAATGCGGTCTACTACGCAGAGGATGAGACACACGTTACATTTCTTACATAGCTGGGTGTGGATGACTGACAGCCAAGGGGGTGGTTGTATAAAGCCCAGACGGGAGCAGCGAGCTGCACGCCTTTCTCTCAGCTTCCAAACAGAGGCATGCATCTGCCATTTAGAAGTCAGAACATAGCGGGTCATCTCAGGCAAAGGGTCTTAAAATTCTGCCTGTTTGATCACTTGAGATCAGAGCGCACATGACACACCAGATCTGCCAAGAGCCCACCAGATGAATGGCTAAGTGATAATGTGTGAGGATAGCATGAAAATAGTCTCTGTGTTTTCATAATTTCATAAAAAATCTATTGATGCTATATAAGTGATATTAACGCTAAGTCCATTTCAAATAAATTCTGTTCACTCAGCAGTCATATTTGCAAACCCTCTGGACAGATATTTTGGGCATCCAAGACAAAGTCCTACCTACTTGAATTCATTTTAAAACTAAATCTGACATAAACTGTCCCATAGATATTGTTTCTTCTGCTCAAATATAAAAAAGGTTATATTTTAGGCTGGTCTAGCCAAAGCAGTTCTAAGACATTGATTAAACGGGTCATGATGTGATTTCAATTTTTCCTTTCTCTTTGGAGTGTTACAAGCCCTTGGTGCAAAGATCTATAAAGTTGCAAAGACTAAAGTCTCAAATCCAAAGAGATATTGTTTATGAAAGATAAGAGTCAACCATGACATCCTAAAACGGCTCATTCAAACACAAATGTTCACGCAAAGAAAGAAGGCGTAACTTTGATTCACGCTGTTGCCACCAGCACCACGTCGTGGCGATGTTGTGTGTTTCATTGTGAAAGCAAAACTACTTTGTTTGGCCTTTCAAAAGAGGACACAACTAGAAATCAGTGGTTAAGTTGTATTTACAACCAATATTCATATGTGTGCACTGCACTTTACAGAGGACAAGAAATGTTTCCAAAACCAGCCTACAATGCTTCTGTGCACAAAGGCTTTTTCTATAAAATGGGGCAATATCAACTTTGTAAGAACAGTCTGACGCTTCTGACTCACAGTCTGTAAGTACGTTTACATATTTAAAGAATTTGCCACTGACGATTCAAATGTGAGTTTTTAGCAGTGTAGAGTAATGCTTGTTGTTTGTTGTTTCTCCAATCACAAATGCAGACATGGGTTTATATTGACGGAGCGTGATATGCATAAAAAGATAGTACAAGTTATTATAATCAGTAATTATGTCCCCACTGGATGAAACAAATGGTGTTTGTAATGTTTGTAATGGGTTTTATTGGTTTTGTCTCACTCTGCTGGGACACAGCATCACTGTATGTTAAGGGTCGTAACCTTTCCGTCACATGCTTGAGGTATTCAGCCAATCACAATGCACTGGATAGCTGGCCAGTCAGAGCACACCTCACTTTTCAAACTGATGAGCTTTGTAAGTATCAATGCATTTCAGAAAGGCGGGGCATAGAGGAGAAACAATAATGTGCAGTATGTGGAAAATAATGTGTTTTTTTTTTTTACCTTAAACTGCATAAACACATTGCATTACACAAAATTTTCTTTTTTAGCAACACCATATGACCCCTTTAAAGTTGCACTACATTTAATTAGTACAATTTAACAATTAAATTGGGTTGGAAGTCGTGGCCTAATGGTTAGAGTGTCAGACTCCCAATCGAAGGGTTGTGAGTTCTAGTCTCGGGCCGGATGGAATTGTGGGTGGGGGTAGTGCATGAACAGCTCTCTCTCCACCTTCAATACCATGACTTAGGTGCCCTTGAGCAAGGCATCGAACCCCCAACTGCTCCCCGGGCGCCGCAGCATAAATGGCTGCCCACTGCTCCGGGTGTGTGCTCACAGTGTGTGTGTTCTTCACTTCACTTCACTTAAGTACTTAATTTATAATTTTAATGGTCCTCTCTCTCTCTATACACACACACATACATATATATTTGTGTGTGTATGTTCTTATGCATTCTGAACTGGAATTAAAACACACACACACACACACACACATATATGTATATATAAAAGTTTTTATGAAGATAGTATTAAACAAGATGACTGCACTGAAATAAGAATAAGTGTAGAATGATAGTTAATAATGTTTTTAAACACATATGTTTGATTATTTCAAAATAACTTTCCTAAGCACCTACATAACAATCTTCTATTTTTATGCTGTATTTTTATAATGAGAACCTAAAATGTACATTTAAGACCCAGATGGCAATTATTTTTTTCCCGCTTGTAGACACAAAAAGGATTGCATTATGTTATAATATTAATAAAGAATAAATAATTGACTTTTCATGGGTTCAAAATTAATGTTGACAAATGCTCTTGTGGATAGTGGTTTAAAAAAATCATATTACAGACAAAAAAAAAAAAAAGACATAATGTGTGAAAATATATTTTATGTGTGTGTGTGTGTGTGTGTGTGTGTGTGTGTGTGTGTGTTGAAGAAAGCAAACTTCAAGAATAACCAATCAAGCCAAGAATTTCAGAGGTAATTTTTTTTTAGCACAACATGACCCATTCTAAATTCTCTAACAACAGACATTTTTGTTTTTTGGCACAATATAAATGTCCCAGGGGAAACAGGCCTTAGAGTTCTGTTTATAGATTGTAACAACAACAGTGTAAATGAGACACGTTTCTAAAAAAACCTTCGAGTCCAGATTTACCACGCATTTACATTGTGCTCACCGCAGAAGATTCCTCATGAGGAGGAATATCAAACTCAAGATAATCTGCAACCGGGAGACAAAGATAATTACCAAAATGTAAAACCTTGCTGGCAGATTAAAAAAAAAACTAAAAAAAGCAACAACATGTAAATCTCTTTGTTCACTCACACAAACATTTATACTCAAACTTATTAAGTTTTTCTGGAAAGATAAGTTTTTCTGTTTTTATCAGCGGGAATGGTTTTTATTACACATTACTTCTAATGATACACTTTTATATAAGCATACTGTCTATTTAAAGACCGCTATCAACATTGCAATAAATTAGAAATATCACTTGTCATCACAACTACGGCGTGTCTGTTTGTTTTCACACGTGAGTCTGTGTACACGAGAGCGCGCAAGGGTCCTATTGTTGTCAAATGACATTTTCCTTGCTGTGTCCCATTGTTGCCTGAATCAAAAATGCTAAATATAACTTTGAATCCTGTGTAGCTTAAAATAATGGTCTGTAATTGTGACATGCGACTTTTTTTTCACGGCATTCCTTCGAAAATATTATTTACCAAGCGAACTGAAGTACTTTTATATTTGGTTTTATTTCCTTACAGGTCCTTTAAGACTAAGTAAACGGGTTTGGCAGGTGTATCGGAAGTGTACACCATGGCGTTTAACTTCTCTTACCTGCACCAGGTGAGACTGCATAAAAGTCAACTTGAAACTTCGAGAAGTCTCCGGTCCTGGCGAATAAAGAACGTTTTTGATAAGAGTGAGTACTAAAGAAGGTTTTTCATGTTTCCCTGAAATGAATAGCTAACCCCAGCGTTTGATCGAGTCTCTCTGCAAATTTTTCACACGCCACTGTGAGGCGGCTTTGTTTCTACATATTAGTGAAGTGGCATTTATATTACTTTTCGGCAAATTTTTACTAAATTGTAAAGCACAATCTCAGCTGCAGCTGCTAAATAGTGTTGATTGACCAAAAACAAACAAACAAACAAACAACAACAACATTTCAGAGTATTTATTCACAGTCAGTGTAATTCTGTTATATGTCCCTTACAGGAAAACTGAAAGAGTATGTTTAATAGAAAATCAGATCAGATTCAGATTTATGACACATTTTATCACAGATAGGACAAGACACATGAGTGCACTTTATTTACATTTTTTTTTTTTACTATTTACGAAAAGGTGACTTAGAATAGATGACGTAAATGCCAGCTTTCATTATGACGTGCACTTTATTTCGCGTCACAGCTGTCACACGTGACAATACGGACGGTCTGCGGTCTTTATTGACAAAAGCAATACATTTAACCCCTGTGGGAAAATATATCTAAGATCTCCACCTTGAAACAGACAACTTGTCATGATTTGGAGTGTCCCTTCGACATTCCTGAAGCTCTGTTTACATGCATGAGGATTTGTCGCATGGTTTTAAAGCTATAATTAACGAATTACCACTAAGGGTCAATTTAAGTTGTACTTAAGGGATTTGTTGGAAATTCTTCAAGGAGTCCATCATACTTTTTTACCATTTTTGGACTTGATTTACTGACATATATTTTTAGAACCACACTAATTGCATTTATCTTGACCTTTGACCTATTTGATTTGATCCCTTTAACAAAAAAAAAAAAAAAAAATAAAAGGCCCTGAAAGAAGATTCTCACTGTGAATGTCAGTAACAAAAATATGTTTGCGTGCTCTCTCTCTCTGGATCAATGCTGCATTCGTAATTGTTTATTATCTCTTCCAACTACAAATTAAGACATAATTGCACTGTCCCAGGTATTTGCATTTTACATGCTTTATTTTGCTAGGTTAATAAGGAATTGACTAATTAGCTGCGTAAGCAGTAATTATTTGTACAGTAATAATCACAAAAATTGTATTCACATTATGTTTGATATGACAGCTGCATTTATTAGCCCACCTCCTCTGTATGGCAGCTCAGGTTTTACAGGCATGAGGAAATGAGTAGAATAGGGCTTAATAAGATGCACCCCAAAAAAGCTTTGTTGCTACCGGTCCTTGTCAGATCTGGGGGACGACTACTTTATACAATGCAAAATTACAGAATTACTCAAACCTTAAGAAAATGTTTATCATGTAAGAGAGAGAGAGAGAGAGCTACATCAACCCTGCATATCCCCAGATGTTCTCAGGTCACAAAGTTCAGTGCTTTTTTTGCTTCGTGACTGTCCCCGTTTGAATTCACTCTTTAATGGTACAGTGTTTTTTTTTCTGCCAAAGACACATGTATTGAAGCTGTAGGCTAGAACAGAAAAAGGAAATTCTCAACTACAACAGAAAGAGTGGATTCTTGTACTAAACATAAATCAGAAAAAGACCCAAGGCTCACACTATTCTGTGGCAGCTGACATTAAGGTTGGAAATAGGGCTTCAGTTGCTCTTTAGTGGTGTTTTTCAAAAGATTTCCGCTTCAGGACAAAAAAATAATAAATCACATTGGGCATCAAAGTACCAAAATTGATTATTGTACCAGCTAAAATAAAAAGTAAAAAAATCTTTGAAAACAAGCATGGAGGATTATACAGTATTGCCAAAACCTGCATAGGCCCACTAATATTCAAAGTTCTGTTTGGTTTGCAAATGTTTGTGTCCTTGGAAGTCAGTAATTAAGCACATTGTGTGGTGTATACAAACCATGTTTATGCTTACTCAAAACCATATTGCTTGCATTTGGGTTATATTTTCTGTTATATTATGTAGAATTGCTCAAGGTTTTTGAGAACGAGGGCATCTCATGCAATCTCTTCCAGGCATCTGCTGATTTTCTTTCTACAGGAGCTTCAACCAAGAGACATATATTTGGACCAAAATATTATACACAATATGGAAAGTGTTTACTCATAAAATATGCATGACCACATGATTAGTTGCAGGGCTCAAAAAGTAAGATTTTGGGATTTTATGGATGAATCAGTATATGCCATCATTGAATAGAAAGCAGCATTTATTTGAAATAAAAATATTTGGTAACTTATGTCTTTATTTTTGCTTTACATGAACACTGCCACAGAGATTACATAATACAAGGATATAAACAAACGATTGGGTTATGGGTTGAGATGACTTATTGACTATAATTCAGCCAAATAAAAACCATTTAATTTGCATGACATAATAATGAAATGTCAGCCTCTTGCACGGGACTTTCTACCAACTCCGGAAGTTTCATATGAAAATCCTTATTAGTCTGAATTTGTAAGCATTACTGCATATGTGTGCAAGTAACTATCTATGCAGCAGAACTCACTGATGTCTTCACAGACATTTTCAACATCTCACTTAGTCAGGCTGTTGTTCCCACATGTTTCAAAACTACCACCATCATTCCAGTCCCGAAGAAGCCATTTCCATCCTGCTTCAATGACTACCGTCCTGTTGCACTTACTCCCATCCTTATGAAATGCTTTGAACAGTCATGCACCACATCAAGTCTGACCTCCCCTCCTCCCTTGACCCCTTCCAGTTTGCTGATTTTTTTAGGCTCTACTGTTAGTGTTATCTGTATGCACCGGGGTCTGAGAGTAACGCAATTTCGATTCTCTGTATATACTGTACATGTGGAAGAATTGACAATAAAGCAGACTTGATTTGATGTGGTCTGTCACATCACATGAGATCACTAATACACCTTTACCACTGATAAAACGTTTGTTTTGGTTTGTTTGTATCTGGTCCCTTAAACACCATTACGTTGTTCGGTGCGTACTAATCTACTTTAAAAACACGTCATGAGATCAGGTTAGACTGATGACTCAGACAGACATTCTTTCGTGAGGTGATTTGGCAGAATATCTGATAGATGAAATGCTATTTGACAAAGTTGCTTACGTAGAAGTCTTTAGGTTTCTCAGAATGTAACGTTTTATTTACGTTGACAGCAGTTTGGGAGAGTAATTATTCTAATGCATTACATCAAGAGCTATATGACAAATGGGAGAAGAATTCACAGCACACAGCTGTTTAATACTAGAAATGACGAGAGTGAAAGAGAATCATAGAGGTGTTACCAGCCGCAGCCTGGCATTTACCGCTACATTGTATATGTGAATGAGAGATTATTATTACTTAACTGCACTTTGTGTAAATTGAGAAAGTTTGATGCAAGTTCTACAGTAGGTTGGTCTTTCAGGCCTTACAAAGTTCAGTACTCCAATTCACTTTCCCAAACCTTGTGCCCTATTGTATGCAGTTCTTTTCAAGCTAGAGCACTGTTTACGCTTCTTAAAATAAATAATGGTTTGTAGGCACTTGAAGCAGTACAAAAACATTTTTTACTTTGGAAATAATCTGAAGTGACTGTGAATGAGTGCTTTGTTAGTCATCTGCTTTTTCATGTGATGTCCTGATCTTGGGGTAATTATTGGGTGAAGGCAAGAATCTGTTTTACTATTGCTCAGACCGTAACCTTATAATAAACTTGGTGTGTGACTCTTCCTGCACATTCATGATATACAGATATAATATGAATGAGCCAGATCTATGGATTTTTGGCCCTTTTTGGACCTAGGCTCTTAAAAATAAAGGTTTCAAATGGGGGTTTTGCAGTGATGCCATGGAGGGTTCCCCAAATAATTTTTCTTAAAATAATAATTTTTTTGTTTGAAGATTCTGAAAAACATTTAAATAAAACAAAAAAAAAAAACTTTTTTTCAATATAAGAGCCATTTGTGGAATGGAACACTTAACAGAACACTTCATCTTGGATCCATAGATTCCAATAAAGGACTTTTTAAAAG
>NW_020524370.1:0-44194 GCF_003368295.1 Carassius auratus
CACACGGTTGTGGTGGTCTTCTGCTCTGCCCTAGGGGCCTTCTGCCTCGACCACAAGGATGTGGTGGGTCTTCTGCTCCGCCCTGGGGGGCGTTTGGTTCGGCCACACAGTTGTTGTGGTCTTCTGCTGTGCTCCGGGGGCGTCCGCCCCGACCACACGGTTATGGTGTTCTTCTGCTCCGCCCTGGTGGGTGTCACGTGATGTCCTTCTTGGACTTGTGTGTTTGACTTCTTGCTCATTCTTTCTGCCTGTGTCTTTCTTTCTGTTTCCTCTATGGGACCTGGCCCTCCGTCTCCCCTGATCCTCCGCCGGTCAACCTCCCCTCCTGGGTTTCTTTGTCTGTGTCTTTCATTCTGTTTCCTCTAAGGTCTGTCTTCACAGTAATGCACTCCTGTTAATTGCACCAGGTGCAGGAACTTGATTGTCATTAGCCTCCTTATTAACAAATACCAGTCTTTCCCTGTTGTTTGTATGGAGTCCTTACCTTCGTGTTTCAGCATTCTCGTCTCTCGAGTTCCGCGGTTCCCTTTCCTGTTTCCTCTTTTTGTTTTGTTTGTTTTCTTGAGACTGCTTGTTTGGTTTTGACCCTGGCTTTTGTTTGACAACGAATTGGATTATCCCATTAAACATACTTGCGATTGGATCTACTCTCCTGTGTCTCTCTATTACACAAATTGTCACATGAACCAAGAAGAAGCAAATTTTACTTTGGAAACTGTTTCTGCAATTTACTTGAAGTTACTATGGACCAAATACATAAAAAAATATCATGAAGCAAAAACTAAATGTAAGTCAAAATGCACTTGACTATAGACTAAATGTCTATATTGCTTCTTGTTTGCATTTAGAGGAAGCAATCAGGCACTTGTCAATTCAAAGCATCCATAATATCCTACAAAACTTCCTGTTAAAATTTGACTATAATAATTGTCCAAGTAGGGCATAATGTTTGTACCAATATTAGCATGGACAGGTGTCCTTAGAATAGACATATTGAGATTAGTTCACCTAATGAATCAGGTCAAAGTACCTCACGAGGTACTGTGTCTTTTGTTGACCACATATTAAAACTATTAAAATTTCCATTTGCGCAATGGTTTTATATATATACAAAAACCTGTATATTTGCATAAGGGGACTGACTGCTAACCCTGCTTAGCTTTAAACTGAACCACTAATAAGCTTTAAGAAAAGTATTGTTTATCACTGTAAACAACAGTAAAAAGTAAAGTCAGAAAGACATCTTTCTACTATTATTAAAAAATAAAAAATCAATCGCTAAACAGTCAATTAAAAGATTTCTATTTTAATTTAACAAAAACACAACTGTAAAAACAGTGTATATGATCTGTAGGAAGGGCATAGTTATTGTCCATTGAAATATCCACAATATTCATGCATTCCTCTTCTAAAAGACATTTCCCAACTATATTTACTCAGTGTGTAACCATGCAATATAAATCAGCAATATAATCAATATCTAAATACTCAATCTAAAACCTAATTTAATATTAATAACCTATATCAATATTTTGGCAGCTCAAATTTCTCCAAAAAGGAAGAATTAGGTTTGCAAGGGCAAAAACTGATTATCTTACAACTTCAGTTTTCCTAAAACAACATGGCTATTCATTCTCAACAAAAGTAATGCTCATTATATTTGATAAGTAAAATATCAAAATGAAGATTAATTATACAATAAAATGACACATTATAATCACAATCAATCTGTACCATACCTTTTGAAGTAAATTTGAATCAGCTCATCAGAAAGTTACCAGTGATCCTGACAATTAATATTTATTCTTAGTTTATATAATCTTTTGTTTAATTTTCAGTTTTAATTATAGTCTAAGTTTCATTCATTTTATTTTTGCCATATTTACCTAATGTATGTGTTACCTAATGTACCCTTGTGTTTGTCCATGTTAGATTTAGTAACTCCATACGTCAATTATTCAAAACTCATTTTATTTCAGTTAGCTCTAGGTAAATATTTCTAGTTTTAAGTTCAAGTTTTATTTATATATATATATATATATATTACACATACATACATACAGTGGGGCTCGAAAGTTTTGGGCACCCTTGCAGAATCTGTGAAAACAGGAGTAATTTTCAAAAAAATAAGAGAGATCATACTAAATGCATGTTATTTTTTATTTAGTACTGTCCTGAGTAAGATATTGTACATAAAAGATATTAACATTTAGTCCACAACAGAAAAAAAATTGCTGAAATTATTAAAATAACCCCCTGAAAAGTTTGGGAAACCTTGGTTCTTAGTACTGTGTTCTGTTACCTGATGATCCTCGACTGTCTTTCTGTTTTGTGATGGTTGTGCGTGAGTCCCTTGTTTGTTCTGAACAGTTAAACTGAGCAGCGTTCTTCAGAAAAATCTTTAAGCTCCTGCAGATTCTTCAGTTTTCCAGTATCTTTGCATGTTTGAACCCTTTCCAGCAGTGACTTTATGATTTTGAGATACATCTTATCACACTGAGGACATTTGAGGACTCAAACACAACTATTTAAAAACATTCACTGTTCCTCCAGAAGGAACAAGATGCGTTAAGAGTTGGGGCGTGAAAACTTTTGGAAATTTGAAGATCAAGGTAAATTGTACTTAATTGTGTACCGGGGAAACATACAAGTCTTCTGTGCTTACGAAGGGCAGAAATAAATGGAAAAAAATATATATATTTCAACAAAATAAGACAAATTTGGCCATCTTCATTGTGTTCTGTTGCCTCGTGGCGCTGGGCTGGTGGCCATCATGGCAGTGGTGCTGGCTCAGCAGACGTGCGCTTCCTCTCCCTTCTCCATCCGCAATGGTGAGACGGCGGCTCCGATCCATCCCACACGAGCCCCGGGTTGAAGGGGGGCCATGGTGGAGAGCGATACTGAAACCTCCTCTCGACCACTCTCTCCTCTACGACCTCCCCTGGTCCCACGAAACACGACCAGGCGGGTTCCCTCAAACTGACTCTTTCTCTCCCGCTCGGTGGCTGGGGAAAGGAAACATCAAAAGACATACCGCTGGATCTGTGTGTGATAGAGTCCTTCTGTCACGATCGGGACACAGGAAAACACAGAGAGGAGATCCAAGTGCAGGTATGTCTTTTATTGGGGTAATCCAAATCGTTATCCAGTCCAGGCGTCAAAACCAAAGTAGCCAAGCAACTTAAACAGACACTAAACACACGGGCAAGAACAAGACTAGAAGTGGCATGATAATTTACAAGGACTCTGTGACACATACTAAAACAGACAGGGTATAAATACACAGGGAAATGACAATGCTAATGGGGAATTGGCTGAGTGCAATGATTAATGACCAGTGACAGCTGAGTGCAATGATAGACAGAGATTGTGGGGGAAAGAGGACATCTAGTGGTTACCCAGGGAACACAAACCAGACACTGTGACAGCGATCATACAGAAATCATTCTAATTTGCTGATTTTCTCGAATTTGAAATAGAAATCTTTTGTAACATTATAAATGTTTTTTACTGTAATTTTTCATCAATTTATTGCTACTTGCTGAAAAAGTGCATTGATTTATTTCTCAAAAATAAATAAACAGCTACTTAAAAAAAATGCTGCAGTTAAAATTCATGTTTGTTGCCCCCAACTGAAGCCATCTGGCTTGTGGCACATAAGTAATCTGAGTTTGTGACCCTTGTTATAGGGGAATAATTCCCTAACACTGACAGCCAATATAAAAATAGGCAGATGTTGTATTATACCCTGTTTAATAGGCTGATTAGATTTCTATTGCCTGATGGCGCCACTTACTGGACAGTGTTGGTAAAGCAGCGGGATCTATGAAGGTTAGTGAGAACACAAATCAGAGCCATCGCCATGCTGAGCACATAAGACTGCAGCACAGTGTCTGTCTCTTTCTCAATGGCTCTCCTTCCTTCTGTCTGATAGGGCTACATAATACAAATGAGCACTAACCATGTCAGAACATAATAGATTCACTGAATGAATTGAATATAGATTGGATTACAAGCATGTTGAAGCTACAATCATCTCAACAGCACATACAGTGGGTATAGGAAAGAATAACCCCCCTTCACATTTTGTTCCGTTGCAGCCTCAAATGAAGACAGACAGTTTTTGTTTTATCCAGCTGTATCAGTGCTACTTACTTATAACATTCAAGTAGAAGACATAACATCAACAGGGTTGATGGAAGGAAAAAGGCTCACCCGCTTATGTAAGTATTTTGTTGAACCAATTTTTTCTTTTTTTTTACAGCCTTTTAGTTTATTGGGATACATCTCTAATATTTTTGCACACCAAGACTTTGCAATATTTGCAGAATGCTCAAGTTAATTACAATAGGGTGGTGACTGTTTGTGGACTGCAGTCATTAAGTCATTCCCCAGATTTTGAATGAGGTTTAAGTCTGGGTTCTGACTGTGCCATACAAAGACATTCCCCCTTTCAGCATGCAGTATACTCCCGGTTCTTGTCTGCGTGCTACAGAATTGTTTGTGATTGTAGCTCTGCTTTTCTGTTGAATCTCTAGCTTTCTATCACTCTCTGTTGTTTAGAGTGATAAAAATAAACTTAATTCACATCATATATCCGATATTATCTATCAAACTAATTTGACTAATTTGATTTGATCTGAGCGTTTGATTTAAATTTTAAACGGCGAGTGCACTGTGCCTACAGCCGGTTAGCTTGACATTCACATTTCCATCCTTGTTACTATTTGCATCTATCACCGTTTTCTTTTTTTTTTCTTTTGCATCATCACTTTTCTCTCTCAATCCGTTTTTCACGAGTTCATCAAACAACTGGTCGCAGATGGACTAGTTAAACCAACCATCTGCTCGCCTCCTCACGCCACAGAAATTAAGTAATTCTAAACACATAGAGACTTTCACCTAAATATAACATTATAGAGACTGTATCTGTTCCCTTTAAATGTAGATTAAAGACCCATCTTTTTAACCTGGCTTACACATAACACACTGACACTAAAAATGTCCTTGTCGCATCTTTAGAAGAATTCCATCTACGCTAATATTAGCATTTCTCTCTTATTAGCCACCAGATCCAGTCTGTATCCAGGTCACATGGTCACTGCAGTCACCTGGTTCCCGTATCTAGCCCAGATGTTGGATCAGCACCTAGAAAGGACCTCTACAGCCCTGAATGTCAGTGTAGACCAGGACAACTAGATGAGCCCCAGAGACAGATCCACAGTCAAGACCATATCTCCTAGACGGACACTGGGACAAGACCACAGGAAACAGAGGATTCTTCTTCACAATCTGACTTTGCTGCAGCCTGGAATTGAACTGCTGGTTTCTCCCAAGGTTTTTTCTCCATTCTGTCACTGTCGCTGTTGCCTCTGGCTTGCTTAGTTGGGGAAACTTAATTTCCAGCCATATCTTTGACTTTACTGGATATATACTATTTAAACTGAACTGAGCTGGATGATGACATCACTGAATTAAATGATGAACTTTTTGCATTATAGACACACTATTTTCCTATGTAATGCTGTTCAGTTACTTTGACACAATGTGTATTGTTATAAAGCGCTGTTTAAATAAAGGTGACTTGACTTTCTCCTTAAGCCACTATGTGGTCAGTTCTGCTGTGTGCTTTGGGTCTTCATCATGTTGGAAGGTAAAACTTCTTCCCATTGACAACTTTCTGGCAGAGAGCAGATTTTCCTTAAGAATTTGATGGTATTTTGCCCCATCCATTTTTCCTTCTGTCTTGACAAGTGCTCCAGTCCCTGCTGCAGAGAAACACCGCATCACATGACATTACCACCCCCATACTTAGCTGTAGGAATGGAGTTATTTTTATACAATTTAAATATCAATATCATTCAATCATTATTTAAAACTACAAAAGGGAGACAACGGAACAGGAGAAGATGACATTCCTACAGTCTCCACAAGGACTTGTACCACGGCAGATCAACATTGTTGGTCACAGACAACTAGTAATGTATAATGCTATGTAGTATAATAAATGATAAGACACTTGTTCTTTGCTTTGTTTTATTTTATACAAGAAGGTGTAACATTAAAATATATTCAAGTGCACATAAACACACCCAAAACTCAAGCACATACAGAGGGAGGGGTTCTAGCAGACCAATCACAGCGCTTGCTGTCTGCGTAGAATCGACGCGCTGTTAGATTTTTTGAGAGGTGCACATCAGGCTACGCCGTACTACACATAGCCTACAGCGTAGCTATGATGCAGAAGTATAAATTTAGCTTTATCTGTCATTTATCTGTCATATTGTCATATCTTTCACTTGGATTACAGCTCTGGATAAAACAAAAATGGTGTCTCTGTCTTCATTTCAGGCTGCAAAGCAACAAAATGTTACATGCACAATAGTTCACCTGTTCTAGTTCACTAGCTCATCATTTGCTCATCCTGACATTGTTACAAAGCCTCTTGATATTCTTTGTTAATAAAAAGAATTTGCCAAGTTACTGTGTTGAAAAAAAAAAAAGACTGGTGACTGAGGGGTTCATTCTCCCTAAGCCAAATCTTGACTGACTGAATATGTATAATGCTCTAAAAGGAATAAATGTAAGTGTATTTAACCCAGTGGGACACTGTCCAGTAGGCACCCCTCGCGCACCTCCATGGTCATATTTCACTTGACATGCCACTGTGACATCAAAAGGGGGCTTTACATTTGGCTAATCCACATAACTCACATTTACATAACATCTGTAAATAGCCTTAACCACCCTACTTAACTACTATAGTTGTCAAGAAAGTTTGTATTGTGGCATCAAGGACGTTTCTGTTTGTGTTCTTAGTAACCAGATCGGTTTCCCTGTTCCCCTTTTCAACTAATTTTTAAGGCATCAAAATTGACACTAATTTAGCAAACTTGCAGGTCTGACTATCAATTTAGTAATGCAGTTTTAACAATATAATTAACTCACTAACAAATAAAATAAAGTATATATAATTTAAATAAATAAATGAACACAACCTTCCATCTGGAGATGCTTTAGTGAAATTAGAAAAATACATAGGCTACATATATACATAAATAACAAATTATTAGTTTAATCTGCACAAAATCCTCAGATTAAGTTTTCTAAAACAAAATTTTGACAATTCTTCGACAGATTAAGTAAATACTTTGTTTGACCTGAATTGTTTTAGCTGGTCCGTTTAATTTTGCACCATTGTGCTGTGCAGGCAGTCTAATTCAATATTTAAAGTAAATTGCTATGCTTGAAATACTGACATTGACACTGCTTCAGAATTCCAGGCCTCATTTTCCCAGAATTACCCTCACAAACACTTATACACATACATGCTGTAACCTCAGCCTTCGAGTGGGCTTGGTGCCATGCTTTTTAATGTCATTAACAGGTGGCTTTCTAAAATAGAATCAAAAAAAAGGCTCACGCATGTATTCACACACATAGCGACGCAAGAAGATACAAACATCACGCTGGCATAGAGACGCACACTGAAATCTCTCAGACACATCAGGGCAGCCATGAAGTAACAATTGACAGAAACCGACCCAGTGCCAACGTCCCTAAACAAAATCATTGATATCATTTTGCCAGGACATGGGCGTGATCTTTTTCAGATGCATACAACCCCCCACCCCCAAATACTAGCGGTGTTCTATATCAACATCCTCCCTCTTTAAACCCCTCTTACGTACTTTCTGTCGGTCTTAGAGAAAACCCCTCTGCAAACCAGCCTACACGTATTCAACAGTCGACAGGTCAGCTGCTTGTTTGTGCTCTTGTGATTCACTGTAAAAGTTAAAGCACTGTTAAAGTACAATTAAAAGTCATAATATTTGTTTTTGTTGCAGAAAACTTTAATGTGTGTCAATCTGGAGCTTACAGTATGTGCTTTCTTTATTACTAACATACTAGGTACAATATGGTATGCTTGAACAGCAAGTCATGTTTCATGTTTTTTTCTCTATATACTTTTGCTGTTTGGCAGTTTTAGCACGTCCTGTTATTCCTCAATTGTGCTGTAGTTCACATCTGAACAATTTTGGCTATTACTTTCTGTAAATTAATAAAGCTAATGAGTTAATCAAGAGCTGCATGAAACATTTTTAGATGTATGCTGCATGTTTTATACAGAGTCTATGCTTCTGCCACAACAGCAAATTAGCTTTTGCAGCATAAAATGGTATAAAAAGGCATACATTTACAAAATACATTTACAGTTTTACATTGATACACTGTTACTATTAAAATTCAAACAATTAATTGTTTTTATTTATTTTTGTGGGTGGTGCTACAGTAAGACTGTTATTTTGAAATCAAAATCATGGGGGTTTGCTGTGACATGATTATGCTTAGCATAGAAAATTATTTTGAAAGAAGTCTCTTAATCCCACTAAGCTGCATTTATTTGCCAAAAAAAAAAAAAAATGCATTGTGAAATGCAATTTATTCCTGTGATGGCAAAGTTGAATTTACTCCAGTCTTCAGTTTCACATCCTTCAGAAATAATCTAATATGCTGATTTGCTGCTCATGAAACATTTTTTTATTTTTAATATTAATGTTGAAAAGAGGTGTGATGCTTAAGGGGATCATTCACCCAAAAATGAAAATGTGATGTTTATCTGCTTACCCCCTGGGCACACAAACAGAGATTTTTAAAACAAACCGTAATGGATGTGAATGGGAATCACAGAAAAAAACATTAAAAAAACAACAAAAACACACAGACAAACCCTAATTAAACCCTGCGGCTCATGTCGCTGCACTGACGTGTAAAGACACAAAACGAACTGAACAGTATTTATATTGTTTTTTACCTCTGATGCACTGCAATGCCTGTACTGTCTGAACCGCATGAGCGCCTCTTAAAAACACAGTGTGAGGAGTCTTCTTCTTCTTGCTTTACGGCAAATCGCAGACTTATAAGTGCATTACCGCCACCTATCTCTCAAGTGGACTACTGACACTCCTAATGGAGATTGTAGATTGTCAATTTGGGAGATAGGTGGCGGTAATGCACTAATGAGTCTGCAATCCGCCGTAAAGCTAGAAGAAGGAGCCACCTGTATAGTCCAAGGGGCAAGGAACTCGACCGGAAGTTGAAGTCGGGTGGGGGCTGCCATCTTTTAGCAGAACTTCACTTGCGTTAGCATTCCCATTGACTCCCATTCATTTTGGCGTCACTTTGACAGCGAATAACTTTACATCTGAAGCGTTTAAAGACTCTGTTTGTCCATTATTTATTTCTAAAGATACACAACAATGTATAAAGGGCTCCATTACTTTCTATGTTACATTATGGCCCCGTATTAATAGTTTTTGTAAAAAATAGGCTAACGATTGCGTCATAACCACTCGGCTCTCTGTCGCATTACCGTACAGACAGGAGGAGAAGCTCGCAGGCAATTAACTTAATATGGCGTACTGGCGTTACATTTTAAAATACTATACAAAATAATTAATCAGAATACTTACTCCTACTCACTCACGACAAAGAACTCTCCGCTCAAGCTCGCCGTCTCTGCAAGATTAACGATGGCAGTTTGCACGCACAGCTACTAGAGGATTTACATCTGGCAGACAGGTTGCTGACGTCGTCAAGCTTCGTTTGAGTCTGCGCGTCAGAAACGGAAGTGCTAAAAAACGCTAAAACTGGGCTTCATTTGTCTCAATTGAGTTCCAATGGGGTCGCTGTGTCCATTTCTTTTACTGTCTATGGTATAGTCATTTGGTTTTGTTTGTGTATGTTTATTTATTTTATTTTTTTTATCTTTTAATTGTTTGTTTTAGCCATGGTTCCCATCAACTTGCATTATATGACTAACAGACTGCAATGGTTTGTTTTAAAAATCACTGTTTGTGTCACCTACATCTTGGATGCTCTGGGGGTAAGCAGCATTTTTGGGTGAACTATCCCTTTAATATTTTTGTGTAAACCATGATACTTCTTTCAGGATTGATATAAATAATAGAGACTATAGTAGATAATGCAAATATAACAAATATAGATTATATTTACATATATATATAATATATATATAGAAATAATTTGAAACAATGTAAAAGTCCTGACTGACACATTTAATCAATTAAATTAAGACTATAATTGTAAATATAATTCTGTAGTTCAGCAAGTAGTTATGTATTCATGAAACACAAAAGATGATATTTTGAAGAATGTTGGCAACCAGAAAGTTTTGGTGGCCACTGACTTCCATTGTATGGGGAATAAATCTCAAAATATACAATTTTTGGGGTAAATTATATTTTCAACACTCTTAAGTGTTAAAAAAAAATAATAAAAAAATAATATGTTCAAAATATTGATCCAGTAATGATTCTGCAATAAACTGAATCATGACATTTGTTTTGTGACATATACTGTAGCAAATCATGGGGTAGTTGGTCAACATTTTCCTCCATTTCATAAAACCGTGATCAAACTTTGCCATCAAAGTTTGATCTACTGTTTCATCATGTTCTTCATTTTTTTTTTTTTTTTTTTAGAGTAACCACCCCAATCGCTGACTTCTTCATTTCATCATTCACATCTCCAAGCTGTATTAGCCCTCATGTCAGCACTCTTTGTGTGAATAGGCAATGCCTTCCCCTGTCCTGCAGCTCCCAGCATCCTCCAGCTGTCTATCTGGCCTTAACGCCTCCATTATTAACATCCTCTGCTGTATCTTCTTCTGACAAGTCCTATATTAGAAACACATTTGACTGGCCTAGATTGATCTTGCTCCAGCACTAACAATCTTTGTTTGTCCTCTCATCTGATTATTTTGATCTCAAACATCTAAGACTTAAATGTCCTTTCAAAAAAAGCCACTGTCTCTCATTCATTTTCTGGATCTTTGAGCTTACAAGTCAACCATGTGGTCCACATTCATCGTTCAGGATGAAGAGGTAAGGACGGTGAATGCATCTCCTGGAGTGCACAAACCTTCTGGTGGGCTGGAAGGTTTTTTGGGATCACGGAGCGGACACAAACGCAGACACAGAACACACTCCAGTTCTGGAGATGGCATTAGCGAAAGCCAAGAGGGCAAAATCAAGCTGACGTTGTTCATGGCTGTAATCGGTATCATGCTTACTGTGCTCGGGATGGGAACAGAGTTCTGGGTGGAGCTTAAACCATCCAAGAGCTTCTACAACAATCAGACGTGTCTAGTAGCACATTATGGCTTATGGAAATGCTGTACCAAGATGATCTGGGTGTCAGATATGGACCCAAAGCAGGAGATCTGTGGGCCTTTGCACTTACAGGGAGGTAAGAACTTTTTTAAAAATAAATGTCTCAACTGGAGTAGATGAATTCGGAATAATCCCTCAGATTAACATCACCTTTTTGGATCCCATTATAGAATCCAATTGCACCTTCTTTAAGTTCTACACCACTGGAGAGAACATTGTCCTATTTCAGAAAACGCCAGAAAAGGGTGAGTCATCCCACACCCCTCTCTCTATCTTTAGATCCCATTGCACTTATGAGAGTTTCTTTGCGTCATCACTGAATGCTGATGCCATATACACATTTTTCACCTAAACATGAAACGCGTATGTTGTTTGAGCAGCTCCAATTAGAACGAATGATAATATAAAGGAAATAAAATAAAGTAATGATTGGATGGTAGGTGTTTTAGTGCCATGCCTGGCCTGCTTCCTTGGCTATTTTCAAGTGTTTGCAGAGCGATATAATTTCCTATGAGAACTTAACCCAGCACAATTTAATAAAATATGTTAAAGAGATATTGGCATTATATATTATCTGATCCCAGCAATTACTGAAAATAAATTATTGAAAAATATTTGAGGTCGTTCATACCCCAACCAATACATTTTTTATTTGTTGATAAAATAAGATACTATGGTGGTTTTAAGATATGAGGGTGGTATGCAACATTTTACAATAAATTAAGGAATGAAACATCGCACAATTTTCAGTAACATTTTACAGTATGATTCCATTTGTTAAGATGAACTAACAATGAAAAATACTTATAAAGGATTTATTTATCTTAGCTTTTTAATTTCAACATTTACTAATACTGAACATTGATCAAATAAAAAGTTATGTCTATTAATATCATTTAATGGACCTGTGCTAAAATTAAGTAACAATGAACAGTTGTATTTTACAATAATTTGGTAACACTTTACTTCTTTATTTTACATGAACTAAGCATGAACAATACTTCTACAGCATTTATTTATCTAGGTTAATATTAAGTTCTACATTTACAAAAAATTGTGCTTGTTAACATTAGTTAATGCACTGTGAATTAACAATGAACTAACAATGAAAAACTGTATGAGCATTAACAAAGGTTAATAAATACTGTAATACATTTATTGTTCATTGTTTTTAATGTTAGTTAATACATTATTACCAATTTTCTAAGAACATTACCTGTATAATCATTTAAAGGTGCACTCATTAATAATGTGCTAATTAAAAGGCTTAATGAAGTTACTTTTAAGAAATGTCAATAAGATGATGTACTCTTACTGCACAAGAGTGTCTTTAAACTGACAGCAAAACAAAAAAGCTGGAAAAAAGTTGCTATAAACAGTATATAGACAAAGAAAAAGTATGAAGGCACAGCAATCAATACACATTTATGCATCTGTGTCAATATAAAGTCTAAAAACACTTGAACAAAGAAGTAAATGTAAATCAAACCTTACAGAGTGCACCTTTAAAGTAAAACATGTTCTAAATGGTATACAGCTCAGTATGTATCTGTTAAAACTCCTCTTCTCCCATCAGATCTGACAGTAGTGTCGGCCATGTTTGCTATCATTAGTCTTTTCCTGATGTTGATGGGATCTATTTGCATTATCATGGCAATAAGCAAAGGTGTTCAATTCTTCCTGAAGCCAGCCGCAGTTTGCTTCATACTGTCAGGTAACATCATTATGCTCTTAGTCAGCACCTCTAAACTAAATAATACAAATGCATTTTACATGATCATTCTTTGGAATCTACATACACTACTGTTCAAAGGTCTGGGGTCGGTAAGAGTTTAGAATATTAATGAAAGAAATCTCTAATGCTCACCAGGGCTACATTTATTTGATGTGTAAAAAAAAAAAAAGAAGAAAAGGTGAGTGACATGGCGCCACGTATGGTAACCCATTTTCAGAATCTGTGCTCTGCTTTAGTTAGTGAACACAAACCCGGAGCAGTGGGCAGCCATTTTTGCTGTGGCACCCGCGGAGCAATTGAGGGTTAAACTGATCAGAAATACAGTAAAACGGCAATATTGTAACATTATTAAATTAAAAATAACCGTGTTATATTTTTGTATATTTGAAAATTTAATTTATGACTGTGATGGTAAAGCTGAATTTGCAGCATCATTACTCCAGTTTTCAGTGTCACACGACCCTTTAGAAATTATTCTAATGTTGATTTACAGCTCAAGAAACATTTTTATAATCAATGTTAAAAACAGTTGTGCTGCTTAATATTTTTGTTGATGCCATGATGCAGTGCATGCAGGATTTGTTGATTAATAGACAGTTCAAAAGAACGGCATTTATTTAAAACTGATATATATATATATATATATATATATATATATATATATATATATATATATATGTATATATATATATTTTTTTTATATATACACTATACTATATATATATATATATATATATATATATATATATATAAATCATACTGACCACAAACGTTTGAACAGTAGAGTATACACTGATTTTTTTGTTTGTTTCTTTACAATACATATTTCAGAGTTGTTTTCCTACTATCACTTTAAATCAGACCTCTCTGCTAAATGACATTTACTGCACAAATACACACCTAACAAATGATGTAAAGACTGCTTTTATTCAGAACCCACAAGGAAATTTCATAAAATTGAAAAGAATCAACAGGCAAAAGTGCAGTATGGCACTTTGGATTAATAACATTAAGCGCAAGAAATTTGGAAAAGACAATGCACTTATTATCCATATTGCTGTTTGTATTATCGGTATTGTGTGTATACATCTGATAATATGTTTTCTTTATCTCTATCTCTCAACAGGTGTCTTAATATTCCTCTGCCTCATAGTTTTCCACCAATCAGTGCTTTCATTCTTAACAAGTGACCAATCCTTACCTCTACACCATGAATTGTCATGGTCAGTGACATGTGTAGGCTGTGCCGGGGCTCTGGTGATTGTTGCCGGGGCCTTGTTTTTGGTCCTTGTTCTTCCATACAGTCCTTGGGAAAAGTGCTTGACTAAAAAGAAGAGTGACATCTAGTGGTGTGGGGGCTGAAGTGCAGAAACCAAGGCAACATGATACTGTGCATAAATTGGCACCAGAGAGGATGCTGTTGGAAATGTAACAGGAAGTGGGCCAGACATTTTGGCAGTGTTTATGTACCATTAGAATGGAACTGTTCAGTGGTGTGATCAGCAAGCCTAAATTATAATACATATAAGCTCATAATTTTAACATAATAGCTTAATTGCTTTTTTTGTGTAAAACTCAATTCATGTGCAATATTTCATTTTTTGTTTGAACTATTCCTTTTGTTAATGTTTTTACATTATATAAGACATATGTACTCTATGACAAATATAATCTAATATTTATATGTAGTCAAATAAATCTTACATCGTTAAACTTGTATATGTTGGTGGACTTTTATATACAAATTATATATTATTATATACAAAAAGGTTCTGGGAACTAGTACATTTAACCTTTTATGAAGATTAAAATTATAATGTAAGTAAGACTATAATTGGAAACGGAAGTCTAACTACTACTGAAGCAATACTGTAGTTATGCTAAAATATCATTGTGGTATAAATGTAATTATTGACATGATTGGGTATTCAGACACAACCAAATAGAATCTGATATTGCATATTTGAAAAACAACCACTCAATTTATTTTCTTTCTTTATTTTTTTTATTTTTTTGAGTAGTGGAAAAAACTGTAGCACTGTAAATAAATAACAAATAAAGCGATGATTATTAACAGGAATATAAATGTATATGTTTTGGCTGATTTGCAAGAGTACACTGATATTTTGGAAAAAGATATGCTCTGTTTTAACCTGTGAAACATGTCATCAAATTCATAGACAGAGGGCAATTTAGTCTTTGAAATGGAACTTCAGTTACGTCATGGTGTTTCCAGTTATAATGAAAAGCTAGTTTTTGGTTTTAGCTGTGGTTTGAGTCTGGCAGCTGACAGTGCCAATGAAAAGCCCAGTTGATTCATCTCCGGTTCTGACCAGCCCTCTTCATCTGGAGGTGGTCGCTTGATGACAGCAAGAGACAAACCGAAATCAAAAGCATTAATTAAAAGCCCCAATGTCTGCTGCTGCTGCTCCTGCTGCGTCCCTTTGTGAAGACAATATTTGGTTGAGATACAACTACAGTACTTGAATATCTGGAATCTGAGGGTGCAAAAAATCTACATTTTGAGAAAATCGCCTTTAAATGTAGGAAGATTGGACCTTTCCTATCAGAGAAGACCACACAATTGCTTGTCCAAGCTCTTGTTTTCTCCAGACTCAACTATTGTAATGCTCTCTTGGTGGGCCTTCCGGCATGCATTAGTAAGCCTCTGCAACTGATCCAGAATGCAGCAGCAAGAGTGATCTTTAACAAGCCGAAGAAAGCCCATGTCACACCTCTCTTCATCAGTTTGCACTGGCTGCTAATAGCCACTCGCGTCAAATTCAAGGTACTGATTCTTCCCTTCAAGACAACCACTTGCACTTCACCAATATACTTACACTCGCTAGTTCAGACTTATGCACCCTCCAAAAGCTTGCGTTCTGCAAGTGAACGATTCCTCGTGGTGCCATCCCACAGAGACACAAAATCACTCTCACAGACATTTACCTGTACTGTTCCCAGATGGTGGAACGACCTGCCTCAATTTGAGCAGCCATTTGAGCAGTCTTTAGCCATTTTCAAAAAACATCTAAAGACATCTTTTTTCGCCAGCACCTGACCAATTAATACTAGCACTTACCTATTCTGTTTGCTCTAATTTATTTAAAATAAACAACAACAACAACAAAACACCTTGTTATGTGTACTGTGCTAGACCAAACGAGACTTGTCAAAGCAGTTGTATACTGTTGGTCTCTTGTTGGTCTGATTGCTTCTATAGTTCTCTTCATTTGTAAGTTGCTTTGTATAAAAGCGTCTGCTAAATGATTAAATGCAATGTAAATGGAATCATTGCCAGATCACAGAAGATGGAAGCAGATGATTACTGAGATTCGTAGCAGGTAAATAGCATGGGTAGGTGTATCAAACTGCCAAAGTCACGTGATTTCACTAAATGAGGCTTCGTTATGTCATTACTGTTTAAAATTTTCAGTACCATCTTCAATTCCCTTTAAAAGGAAGTTGTGCTCATCCCATGGTGGATTTTCTATTTACACAGAAAAATTAGCAAGAGCAAAGATCGAACTCATCTCCAGAGAGTTGCTTGTGCGCGAACAAATAGGAAGCCTTATTCTGATACATGCAATGGCTATCCTTTATAACATGCAGGCATTTTTATATTCATGTTGCCTGCACAATAATAATCTTTTACATTTTAATCTTTTATTGTTTCATATTTGAAAATGTTTGTGTGCTGCTGCGCGTCCCTGTGTGTAATAAGCAAAGTGAACGTGCACTGTGGACATGCCCAGAGGTACATATATATAAATATTGTGCCATTGACTTTAGACTTTAGACCAAGTTTGAGTTGGTCTATCGCTAATATCAGTTCCTCAAAATAGCGTGTCTACAATGCGCCTGAACACAGCTGTTTTTAAGACCAGGACTCCCATGGGTGCACAAATGGGTGCAAATGCATTTGCTATTTAAACAACACGTTGCAGGACGGGAAAATGCGTAGGGCTGAAACTAGCCAGGTATATGATAGGGCCCAATAACTCGCTCATTAACAGTGACTTGCTGCCACAGGTGACTTTAATTTCACATTTCAAGTATATTTTCATATTTTAAATATTTTTATATGTTTATATTTACTCTGTTTCTATTTCTATTTTGGTCATTTTCTGGTAAGATATCTATACTTTCAAATACTTTCTCCTCCACTTTTAGTTGTATAATTTTTTACTTCAGAGGTCTTATCGTACACATGCATTTTAATAAATGTACTTAAAACAAAGTTTTACATGAATGTTTTATATATATATATATATATATATAAAAGAGTTGTGAAAATATGAGTATGCATTCTTATCCTAAACCATTTTTTTTGTCCGCTGTTGATCTCTCCTGCATTAGTACACTTGTATATGTGCAGACTACACATGCACTTCAGTATTTATCAGATATGTGAAATGACATCCCAGCCGAAGCCAAGATTCTATTGCCTATTTCCGTCCACCCATTTCGGATGTTTGACATGCTCTTTTGATATACGTTACTGTGTGTGCCAATCATCGAGTGATATTCTATCAAGAATAAAACTTCAATCACCTTGCTTCATACTTTGTTTCTTTCTGTCACTGTCACACAGAAACATATGTCAAATCCTTTCAGATTTCCATCTCCCTGTTCATCCCACTCATCTCATTTCCTCCTTTCTGTTTCCTCTAAATTTAGAGCATGGCCAATCATGCTCCAGAGGACGTAAACAACACAAACATGGATTAGAAGTGTGGTTTCCCTCTTTAACAAAGCCACCCAAACCTCTCGTTAAATAGTGACCATCAGTGTAAACTAATTTTATTCACACTTATACACTGACTGACCCTAGTATGGCGTGGATGTTATACTTGAGTTCAGCTTTGGTTACATATCAGGTGTCTTTACCTTCAGTGTGACCTAGATAAATCTGCAGGCCACATAGCAACTGAATATTCTGATGAGCCACAGCTTGTTTATCTCTGGCCTATCTTTAAACTCTGCCCTTGTTGGTTTGACCTTTGAAACTCTGCGCTAAACATGGCTTACATTTTAGCACTTCTGGTTCCACATCCTGAAGATATTTTCGTGCTTAATCTATGGAATGAAATATGTCAATAATAACATCAGTGATTTTTTTTAAAAGCTTTTATGTGTCTTAAAAAAGGAGATTGCTTACAAGTGGCTAAATGGGACTACAGAGGTTATCAGGGACATTAAACTTCATCCTGAACAGGTAAACAAATCTTTTCACTAGTCCACCTTTATAGCATCAGTGTGTTGTATAATTGGCTCTTGCAAACTACATGAGACCAGGGGCAATTGTAACATTTTTTAAAATTTTCCTTAATAACTCACAGACGGCTTGAAATACACTAGTCAAGAAACAAATAGAGAAGAAACAAATATCGGTGTACAATTGATATATTTTCACTAATAAGGACAAGACTATAATATTAAATTAAATGCATGAAGCCAGAGTGTTACAGTTGCCTCCTTGGTGAGGGTGATTGTAACACGGTTTGGGGGAAATTGTAACACTGAAAGATTATTCATATTAATCCACTGTATCTCAAATGAAAGCCTATCTCAAAGTAAAATGCTGTAGTATATAATTATGTTACTTACGATTTATTTATTTATTATTATTATTATTATTTTAGATGTCAGGCATCATATGCATTATGCAGAATACTAGGCAACTATTCTAGTGGTAGCCAGAGGTGTAAACAGCCGTCCTCCCCCGGAAAGTGAACGGACTGAGGGGCCTCTCTTCCAACCTCGCACCAGGCCCCATGTTAGCTTAGGATGGCCCTGACTGGAGTATTTTTGTTTTTGGAAACTTTTACTTTTACTTCACTACATTCCAAATCACAATGTTTTTTACTCTTCTACATTTCATCAAAACATGTTGCTCCTTGTTATTCTGAACTAGAAAAATCGAAAAATGAGCCTGATAAATTGGCTCACAAATCGAGCAGATTGCAGCATTTCTCGAATCCACAACACACTGATTCAGATGATCTTGTTAGATTATCCAGTTAAACAATTCAGTGAATTCACAAGTCTGACTCAAAATGAGCCAAGAACTGGTGGTCCTCAAAGCTTGAGTGCAGGCACAACTGATGGCATTAAAAGAAAGTTACTAATGCTGAATTTTAGCATTTATTATAGTTAATTAAAATCATATTTAGGTCATGAATGTCCATTCTTTGTGAACTAAAGCTGCTGTAAAAGGGCTGTTTAAGCCCACAATATGAAATGCTTGAATGTGTCCATATTTGTATATTACCATCTGAACGCTGTAGGTTTTATTTAAAAACTAAATATAAGGTTAAAATAACACAAATGGATACCCATGCATCTCCCTGTAGCACTTTCAAATGATGTAAAATTAGTATGCTTGCATAAAGTTTTTCTTAAAATGCTAACACATTTTGCCCAATGCAATTCATATTTGGCAACAAATATTTAGTTTTTCCACATTTATATTTACTATATGAGATTCACTTTTTTTTGCACACTTAAATATCAGTAGGCTAATGATTTTGTGGGTATTTGCGTTTCTTTCTTTCTTTCTTTCTTTCTTTTTTTTTCTTTTTTTTTTGCTCCTTCCATCTAAACTTTAGACAGCAGAATAAAAATAGTGTACATTCAAAAGTGATACCTCTTGTTAAAAATGTCTGCTGAAGTGAAATGATTGTGTGCCTTTTTCACAGGCAGAGAGATGATCATACTGAGCATTTACAGATACAGTAAGTGTCAACACAAATGTCAGCTTGTTTCTGACTGGATGAATTGAGTGTTTTACAATTGCTTCTTGTTACAGTCATGTAACCTACAAGAGTCATTGCATCACTTCGCCGCCATTCATAAATCCTATGGCCATGTGGGGGTCCATTTGATATTACTATTTTATGAATACTGAAAATTCATACAACGTACTAGTCTGTTCACATACTGTTTTTCACAGCAATTTCAGATCAGTTAAGCCAGTAACTTGCAAACAAAACTCAAATTTTACCGGCTCTTCTTCATCCCTTTGGTGGATCTTTATACTGACACCTATTGGTGTGGATGCATGAAATTTTGTTGTGCTGTTATTTTTATATGTATTATTAGCTTGTTAGTGTGATATGGCATTAAAGCTTGATCCTGAACTTCTTGTCACTTTTTTTTTGTTTTATTTTGTTATTTGTGCAATAAATGTACTGGCTGTTAGCTGCTTCATATCATTTGGCCCAAAATTTCTTTTTTTTTATCCTCCCAAGAGTCGAACCTAGCCATATATTTATTCAGAGTAATATAACAGTGTTCTACTGATAACTTTCTTTCTTTGCATGAATGTTTGGGCGGATTTATGCAAATCTTCCCACATCATGACATAGACACGTGGGGGCGTGTTATAATGAGCCCTTTTAGGTAGTAGTGGTTGACTCTTATGTTTTATAAAGAATATGTCTTTGGATTTGAGACTTTAGACTTTCCAACTATACAGATCTTCTTTATGCACCAAGAGCTTGTAACACTCCAAAGAGACAGTAAAAATAATTGAAATAGCCTCATATGACCCCTTTAAGATGTGTGCTGCTGTTTGTATTTTGTGTCCATTGGTTTGGACAGGAGTGCTGTTGGTACTGATTCATATATATATATATATATATATATATATATATATATATATATATATATATATATATATATATATATATATATATATATATAAATAACGTTTCTAGTTACTTTATTCGTGTGTGTGCCTCTCCAGAAAACTTGTGTGTTTGGCTGTCTACCTAGAGAGTATTTTTAATACAAATACATGCAAATATATTTCTTTAAATAAAATAAAAATAAATTAATTTATGTATTTCTGTATGTGTTATGCTTGGATACACATTATGCACTTACCATAGTTGTTGACTGGAAAATGCCTGTTTTTCGTGTAAGAATATGCGTGTATAAAGTGTGGTGTATCAAATCTTTCCCTTGTCTTATGGGTCTTGATGAAGACCCTAACTTTGACCATCATCTGTCTTCCCAAATCCATCCACATAAGCACATAAATGTGATGCAAAAGGCAGAGCATTATGAATATATCATATATTAGATATGAATCATGCATACAAAGTTACAAATAAACATGAAAATAATATGCTGCAGTCAAAACTGCTAACAGTATGCACATAGATCTGTTTTACACATTCATAGAATATATCATATTTTATTTTACCAAAAAAGTATTTTTCCCACACACACGCACACCAAATTATATATATATATTTATATTCATAATATACTATATATTTAATAGATTTTTTTGTATTTTCTGGTGAGGTTTTTTAGGTATATGTATTGCTCCCCTGGAATAAATGTCTTCCACTTCTGTATTCTCTTTCTTTTTCTCTTTTTTTTTGACTTCCAGTCTCAAAAGCAGTTTCTTTACAATTATTATCCCATCATAACAATATTAAGACTGTTAATATGATAAATAAATCAAATATATTTATATGAAGACTTAACTACTTGTACACTTACGGTTACAATGAAAAATTCCACAGCTCTAGATATTAACAATCTTTGTAAAAACTAAAAAAAGTCATAATAATAATAGTAGTAATAGTCGTTACTCTCCTGCAAAATTAACACATGCTTGACACTGAATGATGTGAAATAAAGTGTCAACATGTGTAAGAAAAAAATCACAGTTTGAGTTCATCAATCGAAAGGAAATAAATTAAAACGATGATGACTAATTGTGCAAAAACAAAATACCTTGATAAAAATGTATAATGTATAAATTAATCCAGCGATGGCAGTTAGCATAATAAAAAAATAAACAAACAACAACTCTATTTGAATGCTAAATAAGTTACAGGCATAACCCGATGATAAAGCACTGGAATTGAAAGAGCTTGAAGAACCGAAAGATCACCATCACACACATCGAGTATTTCAACATGAATCAATAAGAAGTGCGGATGGAATTCTGTTACTCAAGTTACCATGTTCAAAAATAAGAAAAAAAGGATGTATTGCCTTCTTATCCACGTCTTTGTTGTCTTGCAAGTGGACCTTGTTTTGTATCTCAGCCCTTTCTTGCTTTTTTTCCAATCTCCGGTCCCTCCCCCCTTCCCGGTTTACTTTCAATTCATGTAATCGCTTGTTTTCCCCATCACTCTCTTCCGTCCCCCTCCAGCCTTTCGTTACACAGGTGTTGTTCTCCTGTTGAGAGTGTTAGTGTTTGAACTGTCTCCTTTACCAAGTCGATCCAAGGTACCCAGTCCTCGATCCCGCTCCATGGTGGCGGAGGAGCCGGTAGACAGTGGCTGCTGCTGGGGGCCGGAGGAAGACGAGGTACTGAGGGTGGCATTGGTCGATGCAGCCAGGTTGGACTTGGACTGAGAAGGCAGTGTTCCTGTCATGTGCGCTCCTCCTCCGCCCTCCTTTGTGGTAAAGTAATTGTGCAGCTGGTAGAGCGTTGCACGGTCGACTGTACCGTACATGGGCGGCTTACCTTCCCTGCCTAGCGTGTACATGGATATATCCCCCATCCCTCCTCCGGAGTGCGTATGCGGATTGGGTAGCGTTGCTACTGAAAAGGGTGGCGGGCCGGCAGCCAGGGGCGGGCCGAAGTTCTTGGGAGCAATGGTGGAGGTGGGGGACTGCTCGCGGGAGCGGGTCGGCTCCGCTGTGGAGTGTGAGCTGGAGCGGGAGGAGCGCCGGCGGAAGCGATATCCCGGCAGGCGTAACACAGCCGAGGTTGTGCTGCGGAAGAGGTCAGTACGCGAACGGCAGCGCAGTTCTTTGTTGCGCTCGATGTAAATGTTGACGGCCAGCACACCTACCACTTCTGCCAGGATGAACGACAGGCCGCCAAAGTAGAAGGACCATCCGTAGGAGTAGTGCCACTTCTTGTCCTCATCCTTTTTGGGAGAGATGTCACTGAGCGCCGCTGAGATGTATACGATGACACCTATGATGTTGCTCAGGCCTGGATCAATTCAAAACAAAATGTTTGTTTGTTTGTTCAGATCAATAGTTTTGTTTTTAATAAAAAAGCAAGGATGCAAACGCTCTGGGGTGAATTCACTAAGAATGAATCGCACCCTCTGATGCCATAGTTCTAAATTCTGTTTAATAAATCTACCTCTAACCATACCAGCCAAATATTAATTACACCAGACTAACAGCACTGACTGAATAATGCGCTATAATAAACCTAGTTTGCTTAGAAATTATGTGTGATTTTTTCAAAAAGATTAATTTTAATTTTATATTAAAATGTTGTAATTTTGTAATGCTTTTGTCATTTGTATTTTTTTTGGGGGGATTTAGATTTATTTAACTTTAATTTATTTTTATTTCATTTAGTTTTAGTAGTTTTAGCACTTTTTTATTTCATCCATGGCAACATTTTCATCATCAATGTTTTTCATCTGTCATTTTATTCTTTTTTTTATTTCATCTTCATGAATGAAAAATAAAAATAAATTAAAGCTTTAGTACTAAAATAAAGGAACACAAAAGCGTAAAAAAAAAAAAAAGGTTTAGTGAATTCACCCCAATACAAACGACTGTAAATTAGGATCCAACATGTGTCATAATGAGAAATGTTACCTGCCACTACAAACAAAATGCCTGCTCCCAAAATAATGTGTCTTTTGGTTTTGTAGAACCGACTAGAAGCCACACACACTCCACCTAGCAGCAATAATATGGCACTGAGGATAGGAAATATACTGGAGGCCCTGACTACACCTGAGAAGAAAAAATAAAGAGACAAAAATGTAAAAAAACAAACAAGTATGTTCAAATGCATTGGTTTTCTTGTACCCCAATATTTATAATGCACAAATAAGTTTTAATTATAAAACATGCACAAATCAACACTCCTGACTCACGTAAAAGGTACTCTGCAGCATCCTGGTCATAATCAGCCTCATCTGGGAAATGATTAATCTGGGAACACACTCCTCTCTTTAATCCTAAAGAGAATCATAGAGAGAATCATTCAAAAGTGTCACCATATTTTCTGGTTTCTGAAAAAATAAACTTGGCATCGGTGATGTAACACTTGTTGTTTGAAATTTCCCAATCCTCTCTCACTTAATCATTTCCTACCTTATTTGCAATGTCCCTGTAAATAAAACTGACAAAAGGCTAAAAGAAAAGAAAAAAAAAAAGGTTTGAATGGAGTTCAGTCAAACAGTCGCTGAGGTGTTTTGTTGGAAATGGATTCAGAGTAGATGTCAATGGCTGTGAGTCACCCCAGGTCAAAGTTCGTCATGCAGTCCTCTCCCGTGTGATATAAACCATTCACTTTATACAACATGTTGGTTCACTGCATATGCCCAGAGTCTCCCCGTGCTTGCTATTTTGATTTCATACCACAGGATGGCAAATAAGCCTTTTATTTTTTGTGTGCCAAGAATCTTGAGGAATTCTTTATGAAACCATTTTTTGTAGAAATGTTCTATTATCTAAGGATGATTAAGAAGGCATTAACATTAATATGAATCTGTTTTCACTTTGAACACAAAATCCGCACTGCCATGATCATCAATTAGTGTAAAAAAAACAAAAACAGCCAGAGAAGTGAAATAATAAAAAAAAACAATTATTACTGAAAAAAAAATGTATGCATGTGAATAGTGCGACCAATGTAGTTTGATTCGTGAACAAATGACTCTTTTGAACCAGTTCTTTTAATCAATTGTTCAAAAAGAATCACAAACTCATGCATAACTGGTTCTGGTACTGAATCAATGTATCTCACTTATTTATAATATATATTACCTGTTATATGACAATGTGTAGAGAGTTTTGCAACAGAGTTATTTTTTGCAAAACTTATGAATATTTTAAATTTATTATATAGAGGACAGATAAATTTTATAAAGAACATTTCCCTTAAGAAAACAGATCAGTTTGCGCTATATAAAGCAGAGAACCAAAGTGAGCAATATAATAAGTCAAAATGACTTTGTTTTTGTCTGGTTTGATTATGCTGCAACAAAAGCAGCATGGCACCTTTGACCTGCAATGACTCACCACATAATCATAGCCATTGACATGCACTCTTCTAGGTTTTATAATGCAAATGGAAACAATACAGCCCATTTCTGTTTCAAACCTGTCTCTTGAGACATGGCTAGAGCAAAGGAGGTACTATACTGTTAAAACAACTAGCTTAACATGGACACCCCCCATTGCAGAGCCCAGTGGTTAAAATGGTTAAAAGGATCTGGAGGCAGCACTTCCCACAATGCTTTTGATAGCTTTAAAGTAACCCTAAAGCTAGACAGTTTGTGTCAGAGTTCTGACTCACTGGCCTGGTTTTGTTTTTCTCTGTAACAACAATCTTCCTAAACCCAAAAAATTATGTTGACATAATGTTGTACTCATTTCATAAAAGCAATAAGGCATTTGAGGCCATGTTGTTTTGTGAATATAGTCACCTTACTGCTTAATCCTAAAATGCTTCGATTCTGAGTTCTTTGCAATTTAGATGTTCAGAAAAGGACAATTTAAATTGAAATGTCATAAAGGACTGAAATTAATACTTTTATTCGGCAAGGATCCAATAAATTGATGAAAAGAGACATTTACAATGTTACAAAAGATGTCTATTTCAAATAAATCCTATTCTTTCTATTCATTAAATAACCCTGGAGAAAATATCAAGCAGCACAACTGTTTTCAACATTAATAATAATAATAATAAATGTTTCTTAAGCATCATATCAGCATAGTATAATGATTTCTGAAGAATCGTGCGACACGGACTGTATAACACATAACACAATCTCAAATCCAGCTATTTTCCCCTCTGCAATATAACTTCCATGAATCACTTGCACAACCTGCTCAGGTGCGGACCTTCTTTATGGACCATTTCCCCTTCCATACACGTCCCATTCCTTCGCCCCCCACACACAAACACAGCCATTCACTTACCTTCCAGGCAGCAGATCCTCCAGAGGCCGGAGTGAGTGAGTGCTCCAGGATCCTTCTTGTCCTTGTTGTGGGGGTCATCCTGAGAGGAGTTGGCAGTGCTGTTGCAGATGAAGGCCCGAGCGTACAGCCAGTAGTCCGTGCCAATGGCCACGGTCATCAAGGCGAAGGCTGCGAATGCTCCCACAGTGGTGAGTAGCACCTGAATTCCCCGTTCGCACCACACCATGGCTGAAGTCATGAACAGAAACACGGCTCTGGTTAAACGAGGAGCTAAACGAGTGTGAACAGAAAGCTGAGTGAAGTGGACAGTGCTGAAAAGATGGGTGTAAATAAAAAAAACATGATGAAGGATTGTAATCGGAGTCCAAGGTTACAGGGAGAAGTAGATGAGATGAATGTGTGATCCTGCAGAACATATCATCAAGTGTTGGGAGATCAGTTCACGTTGCATTTTGAACCAAGATGCACAAATGACATCAGTGTGTCCAGATATAGGTTACTGTAATGGTGAGCAAATGCCAATGCAACATTGGTGAAAACTGCATAAAAAAATACTGGAATAAAGCGCAGAGGTCAAAAGGGTTTACGGCTTTTAGATCATAACCAAACGGCTTAAAGTCCTATTGGGCATGTAGTTGCCAGACACTTATTGTGAACAGTCATGTTGAAACTGACCATTTATCTGCATGGATAGATTACTTTTATAAGAAGTAATTCAAGCATGTTGACGAAAGATATTTAGGGCTATGGTCCAGTGCTTTCTTCTTTCAAAATCTCTGTTCAGTGAATCTCAAATAGTGCTACAAGAACACGTGACAATCATGAGACATGTTTAATACAAATATAAAACAATTATTTTGGTGATACAAATTAAATTCTACCATATTCTGATTCTTCTTTTTTTTTGTGAGCAAATTCAAAAAGAACAAAATCTGTGTGTATGTGTGTGTGTGTGTATATGTATTATCTTTTGTTGATCCTGGATCAACATTATTGTCCAAAATACAGACTTAACCCAATTCCCACCCCTAAACCTCACAATAACCATAATTTATTCCTTAAATCAGTGTGAAATGATAGCTGATGAACAAGAGTGCAGAAGCACCTAACCCTGACTGTAAACCTAAACCTGACATTTCCTGAAAAGTTATAGCTCAGTTCTGATTGGTTGATATGGATGTTGATCCAGGAACATATTGTACTTGGTGAAATCATGTTCACCATATATACAGCCAGCCAGTCATATTCACAAAATAAACCCCAACTTTTTGCAATAATGTCCAGCTGAGTGTACATTAATTATGAAATATATTATTTTATAAATATTATAAAATAAATAGTATATTATTCAATAAAAATATATTTAGATATGAAATAATGATTTGAGAGATTATAAAAAAAGAATAATAGATTAGCTTTATAACAGGGAAATATCATTTTAATTATTCTGGATGTAATGATACATATTCATATAATATTACACATATTAAAAAATATTAAAATGTGTTAGTTTTATTAGAATTATTTATTTATAATATGAATTTCTATATTATAATTATTCTGCAATTCAAGGTATTTTTTCTATGGACTAGTTAGCTCAAATGTCTTTATGATCTGAGGGACATGAAAATAGCACCGGCATGTTTCCATGGACAACAGTCAAATACATGGTTTAGCGGCCAAAGAACATTTTACAGCTCAGTTCCACAATCAAGTATTCCAAACAGAGATCGGAGAAATAAAGAACACAATGAACTCATGGGAAACTAAGCAGAACGCATAAACTAAGACTGGCAATGAACACTTTTGGAACATGTGAAGATGTCTGCAAAAAAGTTCCCTGATGAGACAACAGTAAGCTGAAAATGATGCCGTCACCCAGCAGAACACGTTCAGACTCTCGCTCAAGAGCATTTCACTAAACATGGCAACAAGCATAAGACACAGTGGTCTCTGCACACAACCGGCAGCCATTAATGAGATCCCATTACCTGGAGGAATGTGTCTTCCCTTCCCATCCATCCCTGCAGCTCTCCGGTCCTTGTCACTGAAGATTGTACCGACCAAAGTGTCCAAGCAGCATCCATCGACTGTTATCCGTCGCTCTTTCTTTCTCTCCTCTTTCACGTTCCCCTCCACTCTCTCTCTCTTTCTTTCTTTCTTTTTCTCTCCCCCTGTCTCCTGCCGGTGGGTGGGTGTAGATTTTCTAGGTTTCGCTGCTTTTCTCCTCTTAGAGAGATTTCATGGCAGGAATCCTACTGCTGCTCCTCCTGAGGAGAAACAAACAATGAGAACAGAGCTCAAAGAGACACAACATGTTTAAGGTGCAAGCTGTGGGGAAAAAAAAAAACAGCTTGTGATTGCATTCTAGTCATTAAAAGATCATTATCAGGACAGCAGTACATGCATTTCATCCAGGCGAGCGGTGAATCTAGATAGTTCTGTCGCCCATACATCCGCGGGAAGAGCAAGGGATATATAAAGAAAAAGAGAATAGAGAGAAAGCAAGACAGAGCGTGCGCCATTCCATCACCATGGCAACAGCGCATTCTAAAGTCGAGAACAGAACAGGATGGTGTGTGTGATGTTGGTGACTGAGGCGATGCTAGTGTGTGTGTGGCGGGGCTGTATTCATCATAACATGATTTGGCAAACTCTTGATTGTCATGGATGTTCTGAGTTCACCGGCGACTTTTCTGACCGTGTGGTGATGCGGTAATAACATGCACAGTGAGGACAGCAGATCTGTCCCCCATGACAAGCTCAGACTCTAATAGGTGGTTACTTAGAGTTTTATTCTGTCTGTTCAGAGTCTTGTCACTCATGGTCATTCTCAGAAACAGGAAACCAAAGAGTTAACAAACACACAAAAGGGAAGATTAATGAAATAAAATAAAAAACATCCTTACACAATATAGTTCTATACAAATGTCCTCACACATACTTTTATTAATAATTAATAACATATAATAAATGAATGCAACTTTCAGTCTCTTTATTGAAAATTTCTGTTTATTATGCATGTACTGAATTTAAAAAAGAAGATTATATCTGTAACTACCTATATTAACATAATATTTTTAAATAACTTGTAAGTCGCTTTGGATAAAAGCGTCTGCTAAATGACTAAATGTAATGTAAATGTAAATAATATTTTAATTTATACTATAATTAAAGTAATATAATATAAATAATTTTGGCAGACAAAAATCTGAGCTCTGCAAAGATCCTAATGAAATTTCTCATACATTTAATATTAATTACCATTTAATATACCTTGGTGACAGGAAGATTTAATAAAATTTATATATAAAAATTAGATTTGTATTATTATTTAATATTAAAGATTTTATATTAAATAATAAGATTTAATATATAATTCTAACTAAGAAAAATACAATATAATTACTTTTTTTTAATTTATTTATACTATAATCTCATTATAGTTCATCCAGTTTTTGCTCACAACACTTTTGGACCCTGCAAAGATCCTATAAAAAATATTATTATGGGATATAATATATAATTATTATATATATATATATATATATATATATATATATATATATATATATATATATATATATATATATATATATATATATATATATATTAGGCTATACAATGCTGCAATAATATAAAAACACTTTGGGGACCTAAACAGCAGGCCATCCTCTGTCCACATTTTAGCCAAGTTTGTGGAGAAAAGGCTAGCTAGTACACATAAGCATGAACTTCTGTAGGGCACTAATGGCCTCCCAGCATGGAAACATCAAACAACAGAGGATTCAAGCGCATTGCAGGAATGGTTCAACCTTGCCTATCTCATACAACAAGAGAAATAAACCTCTTTAAACCAGTTATTTAAACTGCACATGCAGCCAATACCCCTTGCTTCCATTATTGCTGTTGTCACATATAAAAATATTTAGAGCCAAAACGTAACCGCATTTTTAATACAACACATTGGCATTAGGTCAAGCACCAGGAGACATTTGCATCTTTGGTGTAAATGAATGAATGAATGAATGAATGGAAAAGCATCCAGTCATTTTGAAGTGAACTTACATTTACACAAACATTTACATTTACATTTATTATGATATAATATACGTGCATAAATGCAATCTATCAACTAAATGGTCAAGTATAACGTGTCAATTAACATCACATCTCTTGGTTGTATAAGTCAGTGCCACCTGACTAGTGCAACACGTAGCGATATTGCAATCAACGGACACTCAATCGATCAATGATTTGTTGTTTTGGGCTTAAAGGGATATGATACAACATAAACAAATGACTGATTCAGCTCAGCCTTCAAAATGACTGGTAGATGTTTCTCCTGAGAGCGTTCAGTCCGCGCGCGTCTCCATTGAGCTCGCGCATCCATCGAGACGCGAGTGAAACGATTGAGCGATTTCACAATATTCACTAACAACTGTCTACTGAAACAGCATAAAACACGCTCTTTAAACATAAAAAGCACAAAGACGGAGTCGAATGAACCGCTTAAAATCGACTGAAGCTTTCACGAGTCAAGTAAAGCGACCACAGAGCGGCAGTTAAATTTCACATCTAAAGCAATCTGTTTTAAATCTGCCAAATTTTATAAAAATGTTACCGCTTGATGTCTTTTCGCCTTACCTTTGCAGTTTCGACACGTATTCCTGTTGCTTGTTGGTAGTAATTCTTGAGGCGGCTCTGGAGAGGCGGTGAGTGAGTGAGGGGGCGTTAAGAGACGGTTGTGTTCATTTGAATAAACGACGGTGAAGCAGGAGTTAGCAGGACTTGCTTACTATTACTCAAGAGACAAATCCCAGTTCTCTAGGAACAGTTCTGCAGGATGACAAGACCCGAACTAATCGAACAAAAGATGTGAAGAATGGACTGACTGTAGGCAGACTGACCATCTCAGAATTAGTTTTAAAATGGCACATAACATTTTCTTTGTAATTGTTTTTTTTTTAATTCTTTCATTTACTGACACACATTTTAAGCCATTTAAAACCAGAAAGGGAAAGGGAGTTTAATATGACTAATGAGGGCAATGACTATTTGACTGTCTATATGACATGCTTTGGTCAGAATGTACCTTATTTATGGTGGCCCAAGTCATATTTATTTACGTTTTCCCTCTCTCTCTCTCTCTCTCTCTCTCTCTCTCTCTCTCTCTCTCTCTCTCTCACACACACACACACACACACACACACATACACACACACACACACACACACACAAAGCCTATATGTAGAGAAATTCAACTGATACCAGAGCAATTAGAGCAACATTTGAAGTTAGCCTACTTAAAATATTTGTAAAGAAAAGCATTCACAATATCAATTTACACACATATTGAGGAAATAACACCATCTGATATCAATAAGGCAGGTGGGTGGTGAGCTTTGGATCCCTAAAAAAGGTCATATGAACCCCCCCACCCCCCCCCCCCATAAGAAATTACTCGGGATATATATTTTTTTTTTTTACAGGAGATTAATAATGGCAACAATTTATGATTCCAAATAGTCAAATATTGGCCAATTAATCAGACTTGACCAACCAAACTCGCAAGATTGTTAATGGATCAAGGTGGAAATATACAGTATATATTTCGATTAGTGGCATTTTAAACCACTGTAAAATTGTAAGGACACCAGCAGGTTGATGTGACTATTTAATCTAGTACGCCGTGGGATGTAATTATTTTTATGCCTTGGCAAATGCTGAAGATATGCTTCGTGTATTCATTCGCTCATGTTCTTCCATGTTTTTCCGCTGAGAGAGAAAAAGGGAGAGAGAGACTTCAGCCACTGTTCGCCCACACATCTTCAGGTAGAGAAGAAATGCTGATTGTCGGCACTCAGTTGTGTAGTGCTTCAAACATCCCTCACTGAGAGATGCATGTATTCGAGACCGTGGATCACTAGTGTATTTTTGCCGTTAAAGTAATTCCGCAGATTCAGCTGATGCTGGTGCAGCAATAATACAGTCATAGTTTCACAAACATGGTGCATTGAGCACTCTGTGTAAATTATGTCTCAAGATTATTTAACAAGTTCTTTCAAGGCCATTATATCAAAGTTAGATCAGAACAAAGGAATCAATGGAGTTTCATGCATGAATTCAATACTGGATCTAAAGCACTTGAGTGAACTCACACTCCTCCACTGAGTCACCCAGTCACTCATTTGCCCCGCAATTCCTGCCCCAAAGACATACTTATATTGTCATCTGATTATATGCATATATTAACTGTGGTTTCATCCCAAAGCTTAAAAGAGATACTTTCATTACCCACAGGCAAAATTTCATTAATAAAACCAGCTGGCATTGCTCTCTTTCTGGGGTGTTTTTAAACCATTGAGAATATTAAGAAACGTCTCTCTGATGTATACAGCAAAACTGTACTGGACGGCATAAGGAATATATAGTAAGATGAGAATGATTTGAATGTGAACCACATTATGAAAACAATGTTGAAATTTACCATGTGATCAATAAATAAATTAAGCAAATTTTTAAGGGTTTTATGCCAAATGACATTCTTCATTCTCATTACTGTCACATTGTCTTTTTGTAAATTGACAAATAATTTGAAACTGTCACTATCAAAATAATCTTAATGATCTTAAAATAGTCTTAAACAACTTTGTCCCCCCCCCCCCATTTTTATTTATATGTTTTGGGGTAAAATGTGACCTATACTTGTTTTTATACGTACTTCTTTAAAAAAAAAAAAAAAATGTACATAAAAAAACACAAAACACTTTCTTCTCATCAATAATAACATTCTAATTATATTTTTTTATCATATAAAAATTATTTCTGTATTTTTCTTTTGCTTATATCAAATTAATGAACAAGCATACAGTAAATGTATTAGAAATGCACTCGACATAAAAAAGTAATTTTTTGTTTTTTATTTTTTTATTAAGCAAATTCCAGATTACAAAGAAGAAATGCCACATTTTTAATAATAATAATAATAATAATAATAATAATAATAATAAACTGTCATCATCATCATCTTAAGTCAGGCACAATTGCTTTGGCACTATGGAATGAAAGGCATGCAATACTGATAACTGAAAACTAAAGACAGGAAGGATGAGAGAGAGAGAGAAGAGAGAGAAATGAAGGGTAAAAGAGGAAAAGACAAGTCAAATGAGTGAAGCAGCTTTAGCTTAATGGGACATTGAGAGAGACAAATCAAGACAAAGGACGGCCAACCGGGAAAAAGCAAAAAATAAATAAATAAATAAAAATAAAAATGCTTGAGAGGAAAGAAGTATGAAGATGAAAAATTGTCATGCAAAATGGTACATACATATTTATAAGCCAGACCCTCAGCGCAGACCGCAACAACAACAAATGTCACTTGGAACTGTAATAGCAGAAAGCTCATTATAATGCAATTATTAGTAAAAGACACAAAACAAACAGTTATTCACATTTTAGACTTAAAAGCAAACCAAATGTGTTCAAGCAATGCTTGAATAAATACTGGGATTCAAAAATCATTTTCCATAAATCATACCTTCAATTCTAAAAATACAAATTTCACTTGTAATATGGCTATAATATAAATTGTTATGCTATATATTTCTTTACTATCCAGCAGGATCCAGTCCTGTTCTTCATAACTATTCATATTTCATAACTATTTATGATTATAATACTGTATTTATTTACACTTAATAATGAACTCTATCAGTTATAACACGCTGGAAAATATCTCAAGATTTTGTGCATTAAAACATCAGTTTTAAGGGCATAACAGGTCACTATAATATCTATGAGCTAATATTTATTAAAGGATATTTTTTGACAAAGGTCAACATTTATGCATTGGGAAAAGGGACTGATTTATTGGTCTAAACTGTCTTTACTGCATTGCTCAATCGATTCAGCATCCGCAGGCACAAGGTATGGAAGTGCTGACTCATCTGCCTCATTTGAGTCAATAAATCGAATACAGATTCATATATCTTGGTACCATACAAGGTACATCAATGCTTATTTGATGCACTTATACTGTTGACCAGTAGATGGCGAAATATCACAGGATCTCTCAAGGCGGGAAACACCCACACCACATTGTTTTGTGCTTTTGAATCTGTTTTTTTTTTCTGATTTTTTAAAATACATATATTTATGTTAACTGTTAATTTTGTATAATAAAAAATTTAATGAATCATTTTAGTAATAATAGCAATAATAAACGAGAAGTAACGACTGGATTTTTAAGATGATGATTGAACAGTGAATTCATATAGTCAGCCTTCATTCCTGGTCAAGGTAAATAGGTTAAAAATTTTCCAAACGTGCTATACCACCGCTAAATGTTTTTAATACTTTTTTGTTTTTGTTTTTAAATGAGAACACAAGGAATATCGAGGGCCATGGGGCCAAGCCCTCAACATCCCAGTAAACAAATATCAGCCAGCTTTGTAGCACATCTTCCCTGATGTACCGCTCTAAAAACATTACAAATTGATAGCAAAGGACCAATCTTTTCTTTGCCCAAATGATAAAACAAGTAAATATGTTGCACTACGCTAGATGACTACTGCTCTTGATACATTATATACAGAAATTGTTTGTTGAAATAAATCTGCGACCCCATTTAAAGAAATCTGCCACCTTCGGGGCAAATTCGTGTCTTTTTGTTTTAGTCTAAACAAAAAGTGGGATAAATAACCTCATGGAGCTCATGATATATGAGGTATGAAGGGATGAAACCTGTTAGGGTGTGCAACAAGATTTAAACATTTTACATACAAATTTAAATGTGTACAACTATTTTCAGAAAGTCAGTATTTTGTACCTTTTCCTCTTTTCTTTCTCCACCGTACATTCTTTCTATATGTACAAATGCTATTCCCTCACTTATTAATCTTGCTCTGAGAATCTGTTAAACTTCATTCAGGCACAGAATTTTAAGTGAAGTGCTTCCTCGTCTACTTCTTTTCAACTTAGCACCCTTTTGATCCCATAGTCTCTGGAGTTTGATCCTCTTATCTCATGTTATATCCCTATATTTCTGATATTTAAGTATCTTAACTAAGGAACTCTAACACGGGGAGGCGCTCATACGCATATGCGTTTGGTAGCGAGGGGGCGGGACAGCAGATGGGGGCATGGCCATTGGGAGGGACTGAGGGGCGCGGCCACCGGAATGGGATGAGTGGACGGTGTGAGGATAGGAAGTGGATGAGGAGGAGGAAGCAGGTGGGAGGTGGTAGCTGGCCCTGGAGGAGGGGCCCGAGGAAGAGGGTGGATTGGAGGGCCCGCTGCTTTTGGGCGGAGGAGGCAGCGCGGTCTGGTTAAGCTGAATGGAGATGTCACTGGACACCTCGGAGCCGCTGCGTCCACGCTGAGGAGGAGGCCACGAATCAGGGTGCAGGTACTGGCCGCTGTAGTCACTGCATTCAGACAGGCGAGGGCGATACAGCGCAGGGTGGGGCCGATACATCTCTTCCTCGGCATAACGTTTCATGAAGAGATAGACAGACATGACCCCAGCACCCTGGTAAAACAAAACAAGTCAATCACCAACAGTCATTAAAATTTTTTTTTTAGGGGAATAGCACAGATAAAATGTTCCTACAAATCTAACAATACCAAACAGGAACCCTAATGTTCCTACAACCCAACAGGTATCACTGCAAATAGACATTTCCAGGGAAATCGCACCTTTCTCTGTGACAGTCCTATGCAAAAACAATAAAATAATAATAAATAATTTTAAAATCCAAAAAGTGTCAGGGGTTGATCTCGAAAACCAGCCAATTAGAAATACTCTTTGCCCAAGGGGTAAAGTTAGGCTGGTTAGCATGACCCAGTTAGCTGTAACTAAACCATCTGGGGGCAAAAAGCATACATTGAGAGACATTCAAAAGTAATGTATTCAGGTAGTTTGTGTGAATAAACTATCATATTATAATGTTATGAAAAATCTAGATTTAAAATATATGCAGTTCTTTTGGACTTTCTGTTAATAAAAGAATCCTTAAAAAATGTATCACAATGTACAGTATCAAGCCAAACATTTGCAGACTGCACTCTAAAAAGAGTTGAAGCAGATTGTGATCATGTGATACAATTTCAAAGAGAATTTCTGTCCTTTATTATGTTGTAGTCATTTTGTAAAAACAACAAGGCATTTAAGGCCAAGCTTTTTTGTGAATATAATCAACTTACTGCTTAATTCTGTAATGATTTGATTCAGAGTTCTTTCAAGTGCAATTTAAATGTCATAAAAGGACTGAAAAATAAATAATGGTAAAATCATTTAGGATCAGTACAATTAATTTAGGTGTTAATACTTTAATTCAGAAAGGATGCATTCAATTAATCAAACATGACACTAAACACTATTACAATGCTACAAATGATTTCTGTCTAATAATAAGAATCTAAGTTGAGGTTGCTGCAGACATAAGATGCTGGCATTTATAAATTGCTGCACTGAACTTAGTGAATTAGCATATATGCAGCATAATGGAAATGTGTTGCCTTCACCCCAGCAAAAGCTAGGCTAAAATGAATGCATACTGATGAGGGCAGACCTATTGGTGTAGCAGCTAACAGCAGTGAAGCACAGCTGCATATTAATGAACTGAGCTCTGTGATAAGAGTACACATGCAGTCAGCTCAAGTGTTAACAGTCAATTGTCTCTGTGACTGACCTCTTTGAGCAGGAAGGAGCTGGCAGCAAAGGCAAACGACCAGCCGTAATGGTAGTGAAAGAACTGCTCCGGCTCCCGAGGCCTGTTCATCACTTCATCATTTATACTGGAGATATACAGCACCAGACCGACCACTAAACTCAATCCTGAGAGAGAATGAAAAGAGGAAAGGACAGTCAATCACAGCAGAAAAGGGGGCAATCAAGATCAGTATATAAATAATAAAAGAGTTCATTGGAAACAACCTGTAAAACCGTCGGTTTTCAAAATGCTTGTAAATTTCTTGTTATTCTATATTGTTATTTTTGTACACTTGTTTTATGTTAATTAGCACAGGTTTTGTATTTCTTTTTAGAACTGGCTGATCATAGACCACGCTGATCTGAGTTTATGCACCTCAGTTTATGAGTGAATATTACAAAAATTATCCACAATTGATTCATTTATTTTTTTTACCTTAAAAACTGAGGTGCATAAGCTCAGATAAATAATGCTGAAAAGAAATACAAAACCTGTGCTAATTGAAATAATTTGACAAAAAACTGAATCCAATATTTAGCAATAATCTAGAATAATATACAATACATTTTAAAAAGGCCAGCCATTTTTTACTGGGAACACCAAATTAGATAAAGGATTTTTAACTGGTCTTAGCTCAATATGGTCTCCCATCCTGACCAAGCTTCTGTTTAAGCTGGACTCCTAGCCTGGCCAACTGAAAAGTCCTCTAAAACCCTTTAAAACCAGCCAGAAGACCAGCCTGATGTAATGTCTTTAAGCTTGTTTATGATGGTTTGCTTCTTCTTTTTTGTTCTTTTTTGTTTAAGTTGTGCTTAGCTGGACTTGTAGCCTGATCAGCTGAACATTGCCATAATCCCCTGTAAAGCCAGATTTATGCTGGTTTGGGGAGTTGTTTTTATTTATTTATGTATAAGGTGTTATAAAGGTGTTATAAGGCATTATAAAGGTGTACCAACATAAGGCATTATAAAGGTGCTGTTGGTGCATTATTTTGTGGATTCCAGGGTGTTTTGGGTGATAACTGTGTTGTTGCTATAGCATTCTGTGTTGCTGGTTACAGGTTTACTGAGAGAAAAGTCTTTTGAAAATAACTTTGGTACCAGCAATGTGTCAAGGCTGGGTGGTTGTATTAAAGAGCACACAATGACAAAAATACAAATAAATAGTCTACAATGATAAATCCACACAGGTAGCATGTAGGAGATCACTAGGAACAAACAACCTCACTATCATAAACAAGATCGGACAAGCAACAAGGGAAACTCAGGACTTAAATACACAAGGTATGTAATCAAAGAGAACTGAAACAGGTGTGGGACCAATTAAAAACTAAGGAGACTAACTAGGGCAAAACAAGATAGAACCCAGCTTCTGTTACTGTGACATAATCCTGACACGATTACAATTTTTACTCAGCAAACGTGATAGTGCTTGAATAGAAGTTGCCGTGCCATGCAGTTGTGTATGGTTGCCAAGGGATTGTCATGTGGTTTCTTAATGTGCTTCCACTTTTCCTCAACAAGCGGCATAATTTGAGATATCACCTTCACATTAGTAAAGGGAAAAAAACTATTACAATATATACTCACTAAAAACCTTTAATGAAAATGACAAATAAAAGCAACAAATATACCTTGTATATATTTAGATAAAACCGCACTTGATGTGTTTTCCTATCACACCACCGAAAAGGCAACAGTTATTTCTTATGAAAGCTCTGTGTGGAGAGGGAATGATAAAGCAGCACACCAACATGAAACCTGTCACATACCAGGAGGCATTAACATTTATAGCGTGCTCAAATGCTGCTGTGTTATGATGAAGAAAGCTCTGCTGCGGTAATTATGGAGTGCAGGAGGGGGAAAAAACAGAGATGGCGACAGCGGTAAGGAAAAGCCTCTAGCGTAATCAAACACATTATTGCAGTCTGTCACTGCCAGCTGTCTATGCTGCCGAATACAAACAAGGAATGTGCTTAAATATTTCCTTTTTGCATTAGAAATGCAAGACACTGGATATTAAACTGCTGCGTCACATTAGGGTATATATTCTGAAACAACCAAGCACAAATAGAATACAAAAAGACTGGACCTGCTTCTATACCACTACTGTATACTATAGTTTAGAACATCACAGACTCTGCATTTTTAGTTTTTTGCAGTGTTGTGCATCTCTGTGTTCAGCACTTTGAAACAGCGCTGTTGTTGTGTCTTGTGCTTTATTAATAATTCTCTAGTACAAAATGCTGAGCTAAATGTAACATTAGCACCTGATGCAGCATTACACAGAACAGCGCTGGACGGCTGGCGGTGCTGCCACAGGAATCTGCAGTCGTACTACTGAATCCATTATTATTAAGCTGCAGTGGTGCGTACATTAAAGCCACATCGAGACATGTTGAACCGGCTCTGTGCAAATGCTTGAGAGGCTTTGCCGATTCTCGACTGTCTCACTGCTGCTGACTCCTTGATTTTGCCTCTTTGTTAATTTCCTGACATCTAATGAAGAAATTGAAGCAAATTAGATTTTAACAGCCACTCAACAATTTATTGTATTCTAATTAGCAAATGTTGATTGTTTTGATTGGAGTGTACATGGTGTCACGAAGTGCAAATAAAGTGCTGCAATTAATCAATAAGTTATGCAAGACTATGCTGTACTGTGAATATTATACATTTGCTGAGTTGAAATTCTCATATCATGTGAGAATAAAGAAGCAATGAGTTATATGAGATAAATTAAGTTAGCAAAGACATGTGGCAAATAAGTTGCCTGGGACAATGATCAATTATATAGTTTGATCACAAATGCAGTACTTCCACTCACTATTACGAATCTACACCCCCTCCCCAGAAGTTTGAGAATTACGCATCATGGTACCTTCACAGAGAAGCTCGAAATCACTTTCCAGAACATTCTCGTTCACCATTCCTGGCTGGTGGAATGATCTTCCCACCCCATCCGGAATGCTGAATAACTGACAATTTTCAAGCGCTTTCGAAGCTACAGTACTTGACGTCATCATAAAATAAGAAAAGTTATTTCTCTATATTTATTCCTTCTCTTTCAAGCTTCTACTTATTTGAACAATGTCTAAAACTTGGTATTACAAGCACGTCCTTGGTCTGTTTGCCTCTTTAAATACAATTGCTTTATGTATCCCAAGTCATAAGTCGCTTTGGTTAAAAGCTTCTGCAAAATGACTAAATGGAAATGTAATATATTTCTAAACGTAATTTATTACTGTGATGGCAAAGCTGAATTATAAGCAACCATTAATCCAGTCTTCAGTGTCACATGATTCTTCAGAAACAAATATTTTTATTATTATGAAAGTTAAAAACAGTTTATGCCTACTATTTTTGTGTAAACTGTATTTTTTTCCAGGATTTTTAGATGAACAAAGTTGAGCATTTATTGGAAATATAATTATTTTTTAACTTTATTAATGCCTTTACTGTCACTTTAGACCAATACAATCTAATATATCCTTGCTGAATAAATAGAATAATTCTGTCCAAGTGGTTCTCAACTAGGGCGTTGGGCCACCAGGGGTCCTCAGCTTGATTTCTTACAATTATAAAAAAAAAAGAAAAAAATGCTAGAAACTGCCAAAAAACTGACATCATATTTCTTTTTCCAATTAAGTTGTTAATTAATAAGATAATTCATAGAACATCTGTAATCAAAATGAATCACATTTCATTACTGTTCATTACTGACACTGTAAAAAAAAGATATGATTTTCTTAAAAATAAGAAAATACCTTCTTTATGATTGATTGATTGATTGATTGATTGATTGACTTTATATAAAGTTCAATGGCAGACACACCAGAGGAATTATCTCAGCCTATCTAGGGAGTGAAAATGGTTGAGAACCACTGCTGCATCCTGTACGCAGCTGATCTGAGTTTAAACTTTTTATTATTTGAGAAGAGACCATGGAGTAATATGAAAGACATGTAACAAGCACAGTTATGTAGGAAACAGAGAGCCTGGGACAACAATCAGTTACACAGATGAGTAAAAGTCATACAAAAATAGCATTCCGCAATCAAAATGAAATATTCCAGAGTGCTGTTTCAAATCATGTCCCGTTCCAGCTATCTACTGTAGAACTGTCCAAACACAGGCTTTCTTGAGCCTTCATGGGAAATCTGTTCCTGAGGCTGATTTGTACAGGTGTCAGCAGGAAACTGATACAATCAACTGATATAGTTCTGCCACATAGCTGTCTTCAAGCCACCTGAAATATTCTGAAATTCACAGCTCTCCAACACAGTCTGAATGAACTTGAGAAAATTAAATTATTATTTTGGTATCAATCCAGACCTACATATATCTGTTATGTATTTAGTCTAATGCTTAAAGATTTTTTTCAAAACATTACTGCATACCAGATCTGTTTTAAGACATATTTGGGATGTAAATTAGTCAGATCTTAACACACTTTGACATTCTTGACGATCTGTTTCTATTAGCCGAATGAAAATGACAGATGTTAGGCAGAGCTCTGTCGACTGGATCAGAGAGAGCGCTCTTATTAATTACCGTTTGTGATAAAAAAGGAGTATTTTATTGATATTGTGTACCCCACATTACCATAGTTGGATATCGGGAACACCATTCATTAAATATGCAAACCTCTCAATGGGATTCTCAGCCTGATTTTGAATGAGCGAGTTGTGGAGAATTACCTGGATCACCACTGAAAATGTATATCAACAAACAGTCTCTAATCTAGAGTATGTAAACAGATACACAACTATGGGCTACAGAAGTAGGAACATCATGGGAAACAAGAACTGATTAGCAGATTTTTATACATTACATTTACATATAATATAAGTACATACAACTTACCTGATAAGATGAAGAAGATTCCAGAGATGAAGGCCAGGATGGTGCGCTGGGGACGGATGTGGCCTATGCTGCTTATGACAAGGCCGTGAAGACAAAGAGGAGTGAGACCATAGGGAAGGGGTGGCCGTCCTGACCATTTCTAACAGAGACAGGAAAAAATATTTGAAAAAGAATTAGTCACTCAAAGTCATTGAATCAAGTGTGACATGCTTCATCTGAAACTATTTATAAAAAAAATTATATATTTTTTTGTATTGATAAATAATTGTACGATAATAATTGTAGTCAAAATAACTGTCAAACTAAAAGATTATTTAAAACGCTTAAAAAAAAGCAAATTACAAGCTACACCACCTAAAATATAGCATTATGTTATATATTTATACATTTAAATATTATATAATATAATGTAATATAATATAATAATTTTTAATTATTTAAAATAAATTTTATATATATTATATTGAAAAACTTTAAATTCTACATATAAAAATTGACTATTTAAAAAAACTAAAATGTGATTACAAATGCTTAAATATTAAGGTACATCACCAGTTAGAGCACCTAAAATATGCATGGAGTGGATGGAAAAAAGAATAGATATTTATAAATGTAAATAATAATATAAATGCCATTATCCATGCACATTTTTTTTTGGTTTATCAGAATGAATATTCTCCTCTACAGCACTTGACATAAACTATATTGTATTAATATCTTATACTGACACCATCGTTGACCATCTGTATTCATACACAATAATATTCATTCATTTTTCTTACTAAGTATATTGGCTGTGTTCTCAGTAGTGATCTCTATTTCTGGCTCGGTGAAGTATTCAGATGCCACACATCTCCCCTTCTCCGGCCCTGAGATAGAAAGAGAGACAGCAAAAGAGAAAGACATACAGGGGAACAAAGAGAGACAGAGAAAGAGAGAGACAGGGACACAAAGAGTGTAGAGGCAGAGCAGGACAGAGATTGACAGTGACAGTAGGGGAGACAGGGACAAACAGAGAGAAACACAGCAATGATTTTGGTTTAAACACTGAGAAGAGAGGTGAGAAAACTCACATGCATTAAACATATACACTGCACCACAGAAGCATCATGCATTTTTTTTATATGCATGTAAGTTTTCCCCCCTTGCTGATGCTAAAGACAACCCAAATATAAGGCCCCCTTCCTAAAATCTAATAATTTTTATGTATGTATTTTGTGTGGAAAATGTTGATATCAAGACAATTTAATTAAATAATTGACAAATTATAAGAAATATCTGTTAAAATATTATCTGGAAAATATTTATTTTAATTAAGTAAACAGTATATCTGTACAGAGCCTCTAAAGGAACATGGTGATGGTAAAAACAAAAGAAAGAAAGAAAGAAAGAAAGAAAGTAAATGAAATAAAATGGGAGGGGAGGGGAAAATATATTTCAATGCTTCTGCATTCGCTCGCAAAACGTGCATGTTTTGTATATTTGCAAATACAGAATATAATTCAATGACTGAATATTCTAATTTCTAATACTTTACAAAATTGTGTATTTAACATTGGTACTCACACATTTTTTTTTTACAGCATAAAAGATTTACAAAAATTTTGCATTACTCCAAGAAACTTTGCAATAGCTCGCAAAACTTTTGTGATGGAAATAATATAAGATACAGTTATTTCAGTACATTTCCAAGTTTCTTGGTGGAATGCAAACGTTTTCGAGAGACTGCAAATGGTTTGCAAGTGAATGCTAAATTTCTCAGGGAATGATATTTTTGCATGTTTTAAGAGTGAACGCAAAGTTTCTTGGGGAACGTAAAAGTTTTCTGAGAGAATGCAAAGGTTTTGTAGGAAAACGCAAAGATTTTGCCAGTACTTTTGTAAGTGAATGCAAAGTATCTTGGAGGAAGTTTCTTCTTATTCCTAAACTGGTCAAAAGTTTAAAATAAGCACAATTCAGACTTCTAAACAATCTTTAGTAGGGAAAATATTCATAATTATGTTGCACATATCATTCGTAATATTTAAAACATATTGAAAATCTTAAACTTTGACACTGAAGATTAAACGTCTAAAATAATTTTTTGTCTACTTTTTTTCTCAGAAGTTTTTTTTTTCTATATCCTAGCACCCCCTTCCTTTCCCTTCCTCTCATTTCAAAAACCCTTATTTTAGACAAATATTTTATCATTTAATTATTTTAACTTTACTAAATTTAATTTTCAAAAGATACTTTTAAGATCAAAAATGAATGGCCACTAAATGAGCATGACACTTCTGCATAACAAACATGAAAGCAGGGCACGCTAGACCTCCCTCTCGGCACACACACATATAAAAAAATAGATCCTGTTTCAGCAAACATAAATCATCTAATGGGCGAAGAGTTTTCCTGTAGTGATTTGTCAAACTCCTACATACAGACAATCTAAACACCAGGACTGGTTAAGCTAGAAACAAGGTGACATCATCTTCACACTTTCTTAGTCAGCCATTCGCAGCCAACTGGTGTGGCATCGTTTCAGTCCACCTCAGCACTTCCTGTCATTGTCATGAAAACAAACCAGCATGCAATGCAAAGCAACATAAAAATCCAATTTCCATAAGCAAGTTGAAAATGCATGTTCAATGCATCTTTTATTAGCCTAGGAATTTGATGTGGTTACTGATTTGGCATCTCACAGTGGTTTGCCCACACAGCATCACTAGTTCCTGTTTCAATGTCTGGCACGATTTGGGAGGATGA